>NC_092238.1:5731308-5791308 GCF_036320965.1 Panulirus ornatus
TAGAAAGCCTGGACTGACCCCATACGTGTTCAAAGCCTTCAATGACCCAACACGTGTTCAAAGCCTGGACTGACCCAACACGTGTTGAAAGCCTTCAATGGCCCAACACGTGCTCATGCTCATCCAAAAATTCGCTTCGCTGAAGACTATAGCATTTATTGACATCTTGACTCCACCAGTCGATAACATATGTTTGAAGACATTTGCGCGCGTTTTTTTTTTTTTTTCAAAAAGTACTGTAATGTATCTTGGCGCGTTTTATACGTTATACTGATAAACGAAAATGTGTTGTGCTCTATTAACCGTGTATCTATAAATTCTATATTGGTTTGGTAGGATTTGCAAGCGTGTTTCTGAAAGCAGTGCGTTTCGACGAATTTGTACGGTTTGACATTTATTTTCCCGTATTTACCATTTCTATATTTTTCAACAACGATAAAAGGGGACAACGCAGGTGAACAGCCCTCTCAGATAGATAGATAGATAGATGGACAGACAGATAGACAGATAGATTAATAGGTAGAGATTAATAGATAGATAGAGATAGATTAATAGATAGATTAGATAGATAGACAGATAGACAGACAGACAGACAGACAGACAGACAGAAAGATAGACAGATAGATAGATACAGGCAAAGGACTTGGTATGAAACAAGTGGATATCCTGCGCTCCGTTAGGAAACAAGGCAATACGAGTGTAAATCTCTTTTTCCCCCGTTACGTACAAACAGCAATCACACACACACACACACACACACACACACACACACACATCAAGAGGACTGGGAAGGAGGTGAATGGAATTTACAAGATTAATGAGAACGAATTCTAAAGCAGGCGACTGCATAGCATTATGGGATTTATGTCGACCATGTAAACGACGAGAGGAACTTACTCCAATGATGGTGACAGTTCGAGGAAGAGAAATTCTACGAGAGGAAAATTCCTAGCACTCATATAAACCGAACGGCAAATTCAAAGTAAGCAGACTTTCACTCGTAAGTTGAATTGATGCGCTGAGCCACGTACAATCGTGGTACACAATTCTGACGATGTCTTAGTTTAGAATTCAACTGACTGTGAAATAGCAATTGGAAATCGTGTACTACACACACACACACACACACACACACACACACACACACACACACATATATATATATATATATATATATATATATATATATATATATATATATATATATATATACTCTTGGTAAAATATTATGAAAATACGAATGAGGAAATTCTTTTGTGAAATTCTGAAGCTCAGCTGCTTGTAAGGAGGTATTGGTAGGTCCAGTCACGCACCGTGGGAGAGGTAGTGGAGGCAGCACACCCGCCCGCTCGGAAAAGCTTGAATATAAACCCCCACTCCAAAAAAACCCTTTATACAAAAATGCATTAACGAAATTTATTCGTGTGGTACAAGGCGCAGCGCGCGCACGTTTTCCCCTGATGGCTGCGACTTTCGTGAATGTTGCTGTTCTCTGATGATGCCGTGCAAGTAATTTTTGTTGTGGTATACAGTTTTTCCAGTTACTTTTTTTTTTTTCGGGGGGGGATGGCACAAATAAGATACCTGGAAAAGACGTCAAGATAATTGCTACACATTTGTCGACTTCAGTCTTCTGTTTAATAGTCTGACTAGGTCCCCTCCATGGCATGTATTATTATCATTATCATTACTGTTGTCATAATTATCATTGTACAATCCCGATGGCCTCTTTTGATTGGGTTCTTACAGCTTCGGGGCTGCACTACACACGTAGGAGCAGGGGAAATGATGGAACACGGTATATTCCTTGAGGAGCCTATATACTCTATTCCGTCCACTGACGCTGATGGAACAGGAATGTGAGGTCACAGAACGACTCTGTACTCCTTTCCGTCCGATCGACTTCTCGCTCACGGTGCAAACCAGTGGCTGGAGGAGATCGAGGCGGTGTTGGCCTCGCTGTGGACTCTCGTGTTAAGGAAGGGAGTGGGACAATGGGTTCTTTACCCTTTGGGAATCCCTCTCCTGTATTACGCCTGGTAACGAGTGGAGGACACAGGCTTGAAGTTAACCACTTTGTCACCATGAACAACACTGCTGATGATACATTTCGTAAGCAGCTCCAATCACGTTGTATCGATTGAATAGCAAAATAAAATAGAAAAAAAATATCATACACGATAATCAGATGCTAATCAACCCCCTTCCATCAGGGTAGGGTCATCAAAATACATTCGAATCGATTAAACCCACAGGATCCATATGCGAGTAATTAAGACATATTAATCACCATCCTTACAGTCAGTCACCCCTGAGAAGATTAATCAAGGCGTTCTAAGCACCCGGATTCCGTGTAATGCATCCAAGCAACATGCTTGCAACATGCAGCGAGGTATACACCGTGATTAATAGTGCGCCACGGTCATGAGTGTGTATGCTTGCTATGGTTGCCCAGGCAATTAGATAATTCAGCTTCATACATAACCACAGCAAGGTGGAACAACAAGACAAATAGTCCTTACTTGTTTCACTATATCTATCTGTCCATCTATCTATCTGTCTGTCTGTATATATATATATATATATATATATATATATATATATATATATATATATATATATATATATATATATATATATATATATATTTATATATATATACATATATATATATATATATATATATATATATATATATATATATATATATATATATATATATATATATATATTTATATATATATATATACACACACAAACATATAAAAACTAGTATGTAGGCATTTCATACTTGTTCGCCGTTTCCCGTGTCATGTCCTGTGTAGCGAGGTAGCGCCAGGAACAGACTGAGAACGACCTCATTTGGTCACGCCTATTCTCGAGCTGTCACGTATATTTCACAGAAAGCACAGCTCCCTATCCATAGCCACGAGCCTGAGACATTTCTGTGGTTAACCCCAGACATCCTCATAGGCTTTGGTTTAGCCCAATGACAGCACGTCGCCCCCTGTATACCACATTGCTCTAATTTTCTCTATCCCAAATGTAACGAATGGTCCCGATGAGTCTTGCTTGAAGAATGTTTTTCAGAGTTGAACCTGACACTCAGGAAGAATCACTTCCATGACGCACGACGCCCAACGTACCGTGAAACCCAATTAAGTGTCTTTGATACGTATATATAAATTGTCTCTCCTTTTTCCAGCGACATATTCCATCACAACAAAGCTCTGGCCTGTCTCCTCTCACTCTGTTGTGTCACATCCCCCCCTTCTCTCTCTCTCTCTCTCCCACTCTCTCTCTCTCTCTCTCTCTCTCTCTCTCTCTCTCTCTCTCTCTCTCTCTCTCTCTCTCTCTCTCTCTCTCTCTCGCATCACAAGGCATTCATACAACACCTCTCTCACTCCATCCCTCCCCTTAATGTTGACGTCATCAGCATCTTCTGGCAAACCTTCCCACCGAGCAGCAGCCTCTAGGCGATTACCCGTCCGTCTGCTGGCCCATCATACGTCTGTCACTCTCGTTATCATCTGACTCGATATCTTTACGTTATCTACAATGCTGTTACAATCCGGGAAGACAGATAACGTATCAAGGGGGCAATGAAGAAGTCTGCGATAAGACGTCTGGGGGAGAGTGAAGGGAAGCCCCCAGCAACTGCTAACTGTGCAACTTTCTGTTTCACCTTTTGATCACAGTAGGGTCGAGTGTGAGGATCTGTTTCACCGTCTGGTCTCAGGAGGGTCGAGTGCGAGGCTCTGTTTCACCGGCTGATCACAGTGGGGGTCGAGTGTGAGGATCTGTCTCACCGTCTGATCACAGTAGGGTCGAGTGTGAGGATCTGTTTCACCGTCTGATCACAGTAGGGTCGAGTGTGAGGATCTGTTTCACCGTCTGATCATCACAGTAGCGTCGAGTATTTCCCTGCTTCACCAGGCTCGGACCTGATCCCACTTGGTATGGGTTACCCTCGAAGTCAAGCGTGAGCTGATGGTACATCTCGAGGCGTTGTAGTTACTCAAGAGGCGGAGGGACGTCTCCCCGATCCCGTGCCTGCCTCTCCCTAGGTCGATAGCTGACCGCCTCCTGATTCACCACGTTTAATTACGTCGTATCAAGGATTTCTCAAGCTGAGGTAATGAAGGATACTCCGTGATAAGACGTGTGTGTGGGGGGTGGGGGGGAGAGCCTCAGCAACTGCTAATTAGGGATAATTAGCGCCATTACGATGACGGACACGCTCGCTAGGGCACTGCCGGACGTGGGGGTGGGTGGGGGGGGAGAAAGCAGGGATGAGGTGGGGGATGGGGGGAGGGGGTTCTGAGGTAGAAAAGAAGGAAGAGGAGGAGGGGGAAGGAAGGAAAGGGGGTGAGGAATGAAGAAGGAGGAAGAGGTGGAAGAAGAAAAGGAGGATGAGGAGGAGGAGGAGGAGGAAGGAGAAAAGGAGAGGAGGGAAAACAAAACAAATAAAAGCAGTGGTTGATGAAGCTAAGGGACGTTCAGAAGAGCAGGGTGAGCGAGTAGTTTCGCTGAGAGTGAGAGTCGGAGGATGGGATTAGAGTGGGACATTAAAGGGAGGGACTGTGGGATGGGAGGAGGAGAGGGATAGCAAAGATAGCGTGGGGGGTGGGATTGTAGGACATAGATGAAGGTGGAAGAGAGGATAGCCAGAGAGAGAGAGAGAGAGAGAGAGAGAGAGAGAGAGAGAGAGAGAGAGAGAGAGAGAGAGAGAGAGAGAGTATTCAAAACTTCCAATCTTTATCTATGTACGTGTTGGGGAGAGGGGGTTCTTAACGCGCGCGGGGAAATAATCTTTTAAGAAACCTGATCTCGGAATCGTGTCGAGGCCGTTCCCACTCTCCACAATGCCCCCCAGGATCGAAACAGGGTCCGGGAGTTGTGTAAGCGAAGCGTTCCACATTACCCTACCCCAACACCATCAGCGATGCTTGTGTAACATTATACACACACACACACCTGGCTCCCTAGGGAGGGAGACTGATGCTTCGAGCCTTTGAGACGCTGAAATGAAAACACTTCGACACAGCGCCTTGATAACGCTTGCCGCTGCTGCTGGACGGCATCATCTCAGACGCTGCCATCAAGATGGGATGCAACTGCTTCAGTTAATGCGTTACCCACTGCACGGAAGCAGCGTCCTCCTGGCACTCCCTCCCCGAAAAAGACAATAGCAACGCCATGATGATCTGCCATTATACAATACTAGCGTCATTATCACGTGCTGCCCGACGCTTGATGGAACTCTTATGCAGAGGCGAAAGTCTCATCATCTCGCTGCGGGAGCGCGTCGTACCTACGTCCTGCATACGAGATATCGCTTATCGTCTCGCAGTGAGAGAGAGAGCATCGTCGTAGCCCCGTCCTGCATACGAGATACGGCACGAAAATCCTGGAACGCAAGGCGTAATGGGACGAAAGTGACTCGCCAAATCATTTTCGACGCGCTTTTTCGAAATGGTTCTACGAGTGGGTAGCTCAGCCCGGCTTGATGTTGACGGGTTGAGGGCGTGGCACGGTATGACAGGCAAGGCCCTAAAAGCCTGATTGAGACATAGTGGCTCCTCATTGCAGTAGAAACATCAAGGGGAGGGTAGTATTTCTAAATCGCGATATTCTTAAAAAAAAAAACAAGGAGTAGAATCGTGACACCAGCTCACACCAGTGAGTCGGTTCTGATTGTGTTTTGACAAGCGTTGGCTGTGGACGACACCTCGATCTTATCAGATTGGGCCCTCGGGTGTCATCGATACAGGGCCTCCAATTATCACTTTTGGAGACACGAGACACCCTTCCTCCCAAACGTCGGCCGCACCTGTGCTTCCTCCTGCCTGCCACCACGAGCTGAGGTTTCTGCCAGCCCTCCTGAAGCTACATGATGACGCCTTGACCTCATCTCCATGTCCCACACTCACCCACACCCTGACAACGACCCTCCTCCCGCCACTATCCGTAGACGCCCTGATGTCACTGCTGCTGTCACTGTCTGTCGACGTCCACAACCGTCCCCTCTCCAGCTACCACTTCATCCACGACCTGAGTACATCCTCCTCCGTTCCTCCCTGAGCCAACACCACCTCACCATAAAGGGCTACGTCGACTCCTCATGCATCCCAGCACATCCATAATTTCAAAGGGATTTCACTCAAACATAGAGAAGGATTCACTCATCCCATTAGCCCTAATAAACAGGGCACTCGTTGATGCATCATCACGTTTTTCCCTCAGCGTCCATGTGAGGTCACTGGCCTACGGGAGCATACTGGTCGGGTAAAAGCCTCCACAAACCTCGGGTGTTGACAGTCGTGTGGCTGGGTTGGTCCGCGCCATACCATTCTCCAGCAGAGGTCAGTTACCCCGCTGCCTTCATCTCTCTTCTACCTGTCCACCACCCAACCCCACTTCGCCCCCCTTTCTCGTCTTTCTCTTCCCTTGATATCTGGGACTCAAAGCACTCTAAGGTGTTTTATATTCAGACCTAAAGAGACAAAGAAGCTTTCAATAAAGAATCTCGTATAAGACTGTTAGAAGTTAGAGTTCGAAGTATAAGAAAGCGTGTTTGTGCCTTGGCAGCGGACTGGCTCATAGAGAGAGAAAGACGAATGGTGTTAAACGCGGAAGCATTCAACTGGTTCAAGTGACAAGTGGGGTTCCACAAGGCTCAGTCCTGGGACCCATACTGTTTGTGTCGCCTTCGATGTATGGGATCTCTCTGTCTTTTGCCCGTACGTCGTCCTTTCGCCCAACCGTCTTCCCTCGTCGGGAATCACACTTCAGTCTTCAACTTCAACTTTGAATATCTTGAGTCAGATGCTCATGAAAGTTTTGCAATCTTGTTTCCCATCTTCTTAACGATCGAATGGCATTAGACCCAAAAACTGTGGCTTGGATTTTGTTCGAGTTTTTCCACTTCACAATACGCTGTTTAGCCCTGGAACTGCATAGTGTCTTCCATCAAAGAACCTTTTGACAGATTATCAGGTTTCTTGTTATCTATCCTTTCCCATGTACTCCTAAAGCCTCCTCTCTATCCCTGAACATCCTGGCTATCCCTCTCTCCTTTCCTAACTGTCTCTAATCTATCCTTCACCCTTCACAATCCTTCTTATTCCTCTCCTCTCTCGTACACTCCTTTTATCCACTTCCCCTTAGTAGCTCCTATCCCCTTACCCCTCTATGCTCTCCACTTATCTCTTCATCCCTATTTCACCTCCTCCTCCCCATCCATTTACACAGCTCCTCCTCCTAGCCGTAAGTGAACAGTGGCATTTACAGAGTAAATCTCCCATTTTTCATTTTATCATGCCGTGGTGAGTGTGGGGTAAATTCAGCCCGACTCTTTTTACATTTTCCCTCAACCGTCACCCTTCGTCAGAAAGGAGAGGGAAGGTCCTCTGTACCTTTCGTACCTCCCTAATGAGAAAGAGAAAAAAAAATAGTTATATGCCATTAGTCGGTCCGTACTGCTAATAAGGAGAATAAAACTTCGGGTGGGAAATGCAGCCACGAACCTTTACAGCGTCGTAAAATAATGAAATTGACTGGCCATCCACTTACAGGGAAATTATTGGCCTTCGCCTCAAGCATTTCCTGGCCCTCTTGGCCAGAGTCCGGCCTGTCTCCTGGGATTTAGGAAAAAAAAAGAAAAAGACTCGCATGTCATTTTCATTTATCTCTATCGATACACCAGAGAGAAACATGAGGTACGGGAGATTAATGATAATACGATTAATGATAATAAGAATAATGATGATTATAATACGACTTCATGTTCGTCTCTTTTAGGACAGTGATCATGAATCATTTTGTCCATTTGCATAATCGCGGGGGACTAAAAAAAAAAAGAGGAAACGCTATAATTCTTTTTCTATTCTGGATATGAAGTTCGAAGATAAGAAATGAACGTGAAATGAGAAAAGATTCGAACATCTCCTAGATAGATGACTCATTAGTTGTAGAGCCTATCATCAACTCCTCATTATCTCTCTTGAGGATAATGAGTTCATTAATATGAAATTGTCGAAGGGAGAGAGAGAGAGAGAGAGAGAGAGAGAGAGAGAGAGAGAGAGAGAGAGAGAGAGAGAGAGAGAGAGAGAGAGAGAGAGAGAGAGAGAGAGAAATAATGGAAGCACAATCTATAATCTCGTATTCTAGTTGACTCGCCAAACTGGTTTAGATGTTGACACGAGTGAGAGAGGAGGAGGAGGAGGAGGAGGAGGAGGAGGAGGAGGGGCAGTGTTAGTGGTCAGACAATGAGTTGGAAGTGGGTCGAGGATGGAAGGACAAGGGAGTCCAATGAGCGAGACGAGAAGGGCAAAATGAGGGTGAGCCGAAGGGGTGAGACGAGAAAGCCAGACGCAGATTGAGCTGAAGGGCGGTGAGACAACAGGATATACAGAGGATGAGCCGAAGAAGTGAGACAGAGGGAGTGAGACAAGGAAACCAGACCGAGAGTGAGCCAAGGGTATGAGACGAGAAGGTCAAATAGATGAAGGGGCATGAGACGAGACTTTACGTCGCCATCTCCATTTACGTTGAAGGATTCAGTAGGATCAAACCTCATTAGAACACATCATCAACTCACGCAGTGATAAAAAACCGCTTGTTTAAACTGATGAAGCGGTTCATGTTTATTCACTTTACGCACTAAACTGAGCCATCTTGTGTGGCTTTCGCACCCTCACCACCTCCCCACACACAGAGACACACACCTTCACACAACGGCAAACATCTCCGTGGAAAGTTTAAGACGAGGTGGCGAGACTTAAGAGACACCAGAGAGTGGAAGCCGAGAGAGAGAGAGAGAGAGAGAGAGAGAGAGAGAGAGAGAGAGAGAGAGAGAGAGAGAGAGAGAGAGAGAGAGAGAGAGAGAGAGCGAGAGAGATAACCGAGACGAAGACGATGTGTGAGGCAGTCGCAGATGTGATCATCACTAAGGAATGATCCCACACACACACAGCCTCAAGGGGCGCCGCCCCCCGCCCGCCTCCCTAGCGTCCGTCACCAACCTCATTAACCAGGTCTAAATCCCGTAGCTCATTAACTAAGTCTAGACCTGCGAGCTGTAGCCGACCCGCTGGTGATGATGACTGTCTTCTATAACCCTTGGCCTGCTATCCAGCTAACTTCGCCACTCCCGCTGACTTATCTAAGTGGTATATTCCATGGCGTTCCGCAGGGAAATGAATGGAATCGGATCTTGTCTGTGGAGCTGGGTGGTGCCACAATGCCCCATTTGGAAAGAAGATTTTTTCGACGCAGAATCCCAAAGGAATCGGATTCTTCTTAAGGAATCGGATTCTTCTTAAGGTAGAAGAAGAGTCACTCACTAATCCTCTTTATCCTAATGTGAAAAATCCTTAGTCTTATTCGGCATGATCTTTAAAATACTCCTTTTCTTCCACTTATCTAGTACATCTATACTAAAGGAAATAATACGTGCTTTGTTGATTCTAGTCCTACCTATGTGAATGTAGAATATCTTTCGAATATCTCCATCGTTAAGATAAGATAATGATATATCTCTTATCTACGATAAACTCAGGTATTGTGTACCATTTAGTATCGGCTCTGCCATCCCTTGTGTCGAAAAGTGGACTCTCGCTTCGTCGAGAACCAGCGAAGTCGACGATAATATATCGTCCCGGATTTCGAATGGGGAGAATTGTGTCGGAAGGCCGAACAGACCTTGACCAAGGGAGGGGCATTGTGCTCTCAAGGCCACTGTATATATACATTATTCATTCATTCTCTATGGGTGAGGCCCAAGGGAGAGAGAGAGAGAGAGAGAGAGAGAGAGAGAGAGAGAGAGAGAGAGAGAGAGAGAGAGAGAGAGAGAGAGAGAGAGAGAGAGAGAGAGCGGACGAAAATGGTTCGTATCTTAGCGACCGGATTGACTAACGGGACAACACGCCAGCGGCAGGATCTGTATCGATGTTGGTCCACATAACGAACGATATCTATTGCAGTATCTCCCCCTCCCCCGATGAGCTGGAGAACGATATTCCCCTATACTTTCCATCACCACGGACACCCCCCTGTTATAAGAATCCTTTTTCATAAGATTTAGTCCCTCTTTTTTTTTTTCTTTTCCCCTTCCTCCTTAGGGTAGTCTTCCTCCATGACAAGTCGATTCCCTGCCTCAATATTTTATGGCGCTTGTTAACCTTGATCTGACGTGTTCCAGACCTAGACACAGCTAATCACCCCTTCGTTTCCAGCGATAATCACCGGTGGTTGCCTTTTTTTTTTTTGCCTCTTTTTTTCTCTTCGTTGAAGTCTCAGACGCCGCTACCTTGTCCTCCTCCCTCTTCCCCTTCATCACGTTCCAGCCCCATTCATCCCATCCCCATTCCTCCTTCTAGTTCCAGCTCCACACACACACACACACACACACACGTTCCAGAGCTATTCACTCCTTATTCAAGGTCCACACACGCCCTTACATCAACCACCGCCACCCACCTCCCCTTTGTCCTGGCGCCTCAGCTACCTTGTCTACCCCTTGATGCAATATCACATATCCCCGGGCAATATCATATTCCAGAACCACATCCTCCAGCTACCAATTACTATGCATTCAGACCTCATTAAAGTCCAGGCTCTAGACGCCCTTCCCCATGTACCACGAAGACCGCTGGCAAGATCCGTCGCCCTTGTGTCCCATGGCATGTGGGCGAGATTTCCATGATTAATGAGCCTCGGGTTGAACGTAGGGGTAGATGGGAGTAGAAGTCGTGGTAGAACGTAGGGGTAGATGGGAGTAGAGGTCGTGGTAGAACGTAGGGGTAGATGGGAGTAGAGGTCGTGGTAGAACATAGGGGTAGATGGGAGTAGAGGTCGTGGTAGAACATAGGGGTACATGGGAGTAGAGGTCGTGGTAGAACATAGGGGTACATGGGAGTAGAGGTCGTGGTACAACGTAAGGGTAACTGAGAGTAGAGGTCGTGGTAGAACGTAGAGGTAGATGGGAGTAGAGGCCGTGGTAGATCACTGGGGTAGATAGGATAGGGAGAAGGCGATAAGAGAAGCTGTAGTACGAGAAGACACGCATGAGGGAGAGTGTGGTAATGAGGGATAATGTGAATTAGAGGAGAAAGAGAGAAACGTGAGGAAAATGAAGAGGAGTTGGAAAATGAGGAAAGAGACACCAGGGAAGGATGGAGACGACGAATCAAAACAAGCAGAGATTGGGTTTGAGAATGATGGTGGAAAATAAGAGGAAAGAATGAAGGGGGAAAATAAAAGAGAGAATAGGAAAGACTGAACGGAGTAGGAGCCATAGTGATGATAACTAAGGAAAAATAAAAAAGATGAAATGGAAATTATGAACCGAGACTACGTAAATGAGAGGAAATGTGGGGAAAACAGAGAGGAAAAAAAGAATTCAGACAGAGAAGAATCCCTAACACCCTCACCCCCCCAAAAAAAAAAGTGAATAAAGAACAGCTCAATTCGACAATGAAAAGATTAATGAAAATATGGTTACGAGAATATAAGGTTTGTTCAACGTGAGGGGAAAAATGATAGATGAGGTTCCAGAAAGGCCCAAGTCCTGTTTACCTCCAGCCACTTTTAACACTGGATAAATTAAATTCATGTTGACTCAAGTTGTTTTCTGTGGAAGTAGACGCCATGTCGTGTGTATAATTTGTTATGAAATGGCTGAGGTGCGGGAGAGGATTTTGGGTAGAAATCGGTGAAGATAAATATTCATGTTGACTTGAAGGGGAATAATAAGTTTCTTGGCTTCTACGAATCACATAAATGCTAGTTTGTCTGTATATATGTGAGTGTGTGAGTACATGTATTTATGATTTTGTGTTACACTTGCGTTGCCTTGTGTCAAAAACTTATATACTATGTCCTTACTCCTCTTTCTGTATAAACACGTACACACACACACACACACACACACACACACACACACACACACACACACACACACACACAAACAGATATATATATATATATATATATATATATATATATATATATATATATATATATATATATATATATATATATATATATATATATATATATATATATATGAACTTGCTAATGTGATGTCTTGCTAATGTGTGGTAATCTTAATACCCACGAAAGCACATGCGTGTACCTTCTTACTCCACGAAGTCGCTGGCAACGTTTTGGGCACGACAGCAAAAGGCAAGAAACGAAATCAGTTCAATCAAACCTCACGGAGGGCACCTCAGCATGACAAAGAATGTCATTCAGGACATTTGGTTACGAGTGTGGCGTCTGGTGGGTGAGGTGGCTGGTGTGCGCTGGGCCTTGGAGGGTGCTGTGGCTGGTGTGCGCTGGGCCTTGGAGGGTGCTGTGGCTGGTGTGCGCCGAGTCTGGTGGTTGCTGTGTGTAGTGTGTGCTGGGACGGGTGAGAGCTGGGCCTGGCGATTGCTGGGACTGGTGGGTGCTGCGTTCGTCGAGTATTGAATACCGCAAGAATGTTGTCACAAGTTACACAGCTCATGAATATGGAGTCACTTAAAACCAGAGTTCAGTTCAGCTTCTGCGTGTCCGAGTTGTAGAACGCTTAAATCTACAAAATAGACACAGTTAAACATAACATGGAAATGGGAAATGGCTTTCAGAAAACCGCCTCTGGCCTTAGTCAAGAGCAGACATGGGAGGGCACAAGATATTCTCCTCTGTGTTCCGAACATGCTCATATTTTACCAAGCCTAACAATGCAAAATTCCAGGTCTCGTTGGCCAAAGTCTGCTAATGCAGCCAGCAACAACTTCCTTGGACCAAAAATACTTGTTCGTCTCTTGCTAATACGTCTCAATATCTCCAAATGTAACCGGGTAGAACAACCATAATATCTCCTCTTTTTTTTCCCCTTCTAGTAAATCCTGTGTTTAACATATGCGTGTCTTGCATCGATTTCAGGGGGCTGCGCCCTCTACCCCCAGCAGACTGGACGGGTGGGCAATCTTCCCTTGCGTAAGGAAACTGTTGGGTGACGGAGCCTGCAATCTATGACCAGGCTGGTCTGCAGCTTGGCTTATGTAACACATTCAACCGAAATAGGTCTTATTTTTGCTTTAACAAGTTCTTCAAACGTCTTCCCAAACTCAGACATCTTCCTACATTAGTTTCTTATTTCTCCCACGGGCAGTTTAGATAGACAATGACCCCTTAAGATATGTACGCTATCTATCTAGCATATCCGGTGGATTCCATTCAAACAGCTGACTGGGGTCGATCCTTCCTCCATTAGACAATCATTCCATGCCATCTCTAGGCCCTTAAGGGATAATGTATCTTCGGCGTGCACTTTGATGAGCGAGTCTTTGTAAGCCTCTATCCCTGGTCTAGTAATTCTGATCCTTTATCAAATCAGTTTGAGGAGTTAAAGACCTTTGGTTAACATTCAGTTAAACAGTTCCTCCTGGTTTACAGCACACAAACAGCATTCCAGTCTGGAGATAACGAGCGCATTGAATTCAAAGTGTCATCAGCGGTTTACATATTCTAAGCATCCGTCCCTAATGGGGTCTCTGTCACCCTTTTTTTTGCGCTACCGCTCACAGGAGGAGCAGTAGTTGGGGCCGTCATACCCGCATTGGGCAGTACGCTGGGTGTTCGTCTCCATTATGGAAGCCATTTATAACAGCGCCACCAACAGGTCGTCAACTCACTCACTTCTCTCGTGTCTTATTCAACTCTCTCTCTCTCTCTCTCTCTCTCTCTCTCTCTCTCTCTCTCTCTCTCTCTCTCTCTCTCTCGCGCGCGCGCGCGCGCGCGCGCGCTGTGTTAGGTTTTTATCTTCATTTTCTCCCTTGCGGGGGGAAATTTCGTGGACCCATTTAGCCAATTTACGTTCGCTAGTTATCTGTGCCTTCAGTTGCAGGACGTGCAATACTCCATCACGTTGTTCTCTCTCTCTCTCTCTCTCTCTCTCTCTCTCTCTCTCTCTCTCTCTCTCTCTCTCTCTCTCTCTCTAAGCCTCTTGGGTGATTGCAGTCGATACGCTGGTAGTTTTGACGGGCGTCAGAGCCAGTGTGGGGTGTGAGGAGGAGGAGGGGGTCTCTCTCTCTCTCTCTCTCTCTCTCTCTCTCTCTCTCTCTCTCTCTCTCTCTCTCTCTCTCTCTCTCCTGAACATTTCCAAGCCTGACAGGCACTTGATGGTCTTCTCTGCGGTATGATTACATTTGTCCAGTTTCGTTGGTTGGCTGGTTGGTCGTCCAATTTGGTTGATTGGCTCATTGGTTGTTTTCCAGGTTGGCTGGCTGGTTGGCTGGCTGTCGTCCAGTCTGGTTAGCTTAGGTTTGGTTGGCTGTGGTTCAAGTGGGTTAGTCGGTTGGCTGTGGTCGATTCCTGTCCAGGCTGGTTGGTTGGTTGGTTGGGTCGGTTTTGGGCCTACAAAGCGCCAGAGTCATTAAGGTCGTCAACGTCAAGCCACTACATCCATCAACCGTAAATGAAAAGGAAAATCTTGAAGACTTTATAAAGATTAAACCCACAAGACCACACATACTCACACACACTACTTTCAAAATGCAAATGACACATTTCCTCTCTTTCTATCTTTTTACCATTTCTTAACGAATTCTAAATTTCCCTTATGTTGCCAGTCACGCACGCGAGTGCGTGGGAAATAAATATATTTCATATACAAAAAAAATTGAGAATTTATTGAATGATTAGATATTTCTTAGAATCAATTTCGACGCGTCTCACGGTGTAGGTTGGAAAATCCTCTGCCATATTGGCTGTGGGATGAAACATTACCATGGAGGAAAGTAGGAAGTTGGTTAAATTAGGAGTTTGTTGACCCGAAAAATGAAATATAAAAACTTTTTTTCCCTCCCGGAGTTGACGAAGTTTATTTATTTTTCTTCGTATTTTTTTTTTTTTCTTTTTTGCCTCACTGGGGCAAACCTGATTACTTGTACCTTCGGGCCTCCTCCTGGGTAAATAAATTCTGAGAGAGAGAGAGAGAGAGAGAGAGAGAGAGAGAGAGAGAGAGAGAGAGAGAGAGAGAGAGAGAGAGAGAGAGAGAGAGAGAGAGAGAGACAGAGAGAGAGAGAGAGAGAGAGAGAGAGAGAGACAGAGAGAGAGAGAGAGAGAGAGAGAGAGAGAGAGAGGAGACAAACCAGAGGGGAGAACAGACACAAAGAACACACAGATGCGAGGGAATAAATTAGAAAAAAAAACAAAAATTGACATCCAAACATATATATATATATATATATATATATATATGATTTGCATACGTCAGTAAATGATTCAATTTTTTCATTTCTTTCTTCTCGCATGATATTAAGCCAAAAAACCTTTACGAAACACACTTTTCTGTGTCTGTCTTTTTTTTTTTTTTCTTTTAAGAGGTTTACATTGTTGTGACTGATTAAACTTCTGGTGTGTATTGTCTCGAGAACAATTGTCCGTAGCCGTGGCATCAAAGAATGCTAATGGAGTGTCCTGGCAACAAACAAAGGTGGCACGTGGCAACAAACAAAGGTGGCACGTGGCAACAAAGATGGCATGTGTAAGCCAAAACCCCTTTCTTCGTCAGTCAACGTTGGGTCATGTTCTCAAATTAGTGGATGGCGAACTCGTCCCTCTCCTTGCTACAACCAGGAGTTATTTATTTTCTTTTTTTTGCCTTTTCTTATGAGGTACTGCATCTAATTAGCCCTCGTCTTGGCTAATGGAGCCTTCGTAATTGGGGTTATGCTGTTCATATATATGTCCTCTCTGTTAAATATTCGTGAGACCACTGTGGGGTAATTCGCTTTTGAGGAAAAAAACAGTGTTATCCCACAGGTATCATACGTGGCGGTGGGATCATGGCTCCAGCGAGTCAAAACGAAAGGTCTCTCGGACGACGGGGTTGTTAAAACTGCCTTTAGTGAGAGACAGCCACCCTCTTTGCCAAACTGGGGAGGAGGAGGAGGAGGAGGTGGCTGAAGAAGCTGAATGAATTTCTCTTTCTTTATTCACACATGTTCGCCTCCTTCAAAGCCATCTTGGCGTGGTAGAGCCTCCACTGCTTCTATGGCTGGACAAAAAAGAAACTCTCCTTTCGCTTGCTTCTTCTTCTTCTTCTGCTTCTCCTCGTTTCAGAGAGACCAGCTGTCGTAAGGGGCATGAGTACCATGAGTACCATCCAGCCTCTCGCTCCCGACTCTCTCAGTGGCCTTTTACGACGCGCAAGAGATGCGTGGGCAGTACACTCTGTCTCGTTCCCTCCCCCTAGCCCAAGGGATATGAATTTTCTATTCGCCATAAAAATTCTCCTCAACAAAGATAACAAGAGTACTCAAACTATACATTCTTTCTTTTCCGTTCTGACAAATATTAATATTAGTCTGCGTTGTCAAACCATGGTCGTCATTTGATCACAATCTAAGGATGATCCAAAAATTTCCCTCAGCCATCATACTTTCAGTGGGGCTCAGCCACCATCCCTCTTTACCTCACGAAATTTCCACCGTAACCAGGACCCTTCCTCGGGGTCAGTTTCCCACCCCACAGACCTTCTACTGGAAGGTGGAGTGTATCCCATTGACGATCACGTCTGAGGAAGAATGTCTTCATTGAGTGAATGACACTCAACATTCACCATATATATATATATATATATATATTTCCATACTATTCGCCATTTCCCTCATTAGCGAGGTAGCGTTAAGAACAGAGGACTGGGCCTTTGAGGGAATATCCTCACCTGGCCCCCTTCTCTGTTCCTTCTTTTGGACACACACACACACACACACACACACACACACACACGGGTACTGCCTCACTCATGCACGCGGTACCGTGTCACTTTCACGGAAGTCACGGTAGGCGAGAGATGTAAAAGGTTTTTTTCATCGTTTTGCTCCGGGTCGTTATGAGAGAGAGAGAGAGAGAGAGAGAGAGAGAGAGAGAGAGAGAGAGAGAGAGAGAGAGAGAGAGAGAGAGAGAGAGAGAGAGAGAGAGTATATTCAGTGCAACACAAAGTGAGGCGAAGAGATGAAAAAAAAAAAATATGACTACGACCTGCACCAGAAAACATTATCAGTTACTCTGTTCCGATGCCCCCAGGGTTAAATAATTTATTCATTACCTACTGAAATGTTCTGATGCAAATGCATTACAGCAAGTGAATTGCAACATGTGCTCTTCGTGAGCCGGGGGGCACTACTGCATTTAATGTTAATTTTTCTGCCGAGTGCTAAATTATACCTCTTATTACTCGTTGTTTTAACATGTTATTAACCTCGGCACGCTGGTAGGAGTCAGTATACAGAGCTGTGATGTGTGGTGATGTGTGTATCTGTTTGTGGCTGAAGCATATGCAAAATGTCTTGATATGTCTTTGAGAATCCGCTGAACAAGAGGGACTTGTGAGCTTCTGGTCAATGTAGGTCGTACAACGGGTCACAGTGGAGTCACCTTATCTACAAAAAAGGGGGACAGCAATGAGTGTGGTGTGTGTGTGTGTGTGAGTTCGCTGGCGGTAAAAGTGTATATCACCTGCTGGTTGGCCGAGACTCTTTTCAATGTGATTCCTGGCTCTCGAAAATATTGGTTCCCCGAGATCTTCGTCTTTATATCGTTGATATGGTCGAAATATTCACCCAAAACTGGGTTTTCCCTCTCATTCCTCCATCGACCGGCTCGTTCAGGGGAAATCCTCCAAGTCATGCCACTTGCGTGGTGAAGAGCTGCAGAAAGCCCTCCTCCCTCCACCATTGTCTTATCTATGATATCGCATGCAACTTCTCATTAAATGTGGTAACGGGGCTCCTCTGATGAGGCCCTTCCTGGAAACACATTATCGAGGCTTTTCATGCAAGTGGGTCTCGTTCCAGGGTTTTCCAGCGGAGCGGGGATCACTGGTGGGAATCCTATTCCAGAGGGTGCTGACACACAGCCAGACAGTCACGCGAGGTCTCATCCATCCAGGGACACGCGTCTGTGCCCCGTCCATGGACATGTGTCTGGGCCCGTCCGTGGACACATGTCTAGGCCCGTCCACGGACATATGTCTTCCCCCCGTTCATGGGGACATCCCGTCGTTTCGTTTCCATTTCCAGTCTCATTAACTCCGTAGGACTTGTGTCCAAAGCCAGGTCGGAACTTTGCCTGCCATCGCGCAAAATGTTACGTTTGATTACATCCGTCCTCGTCGCACAACCATCAGTGTCGGGGATTTTAGCCCGCGTCTGTAATAAGAAACATTACGACAAGTATGAGAATGAAAGACCCTCTGCGATTTTGTCTTCCCTCGGGAGGGGTCGGGTCGTCTTGATCACATTCATATGTATGCTAAAGAACGCGATCCCTTTTGTTCAGACTCACCTACGACTAAGGGGTTCCAGTCGACCATAATACTATCTACCGTGCGACATACACATACATCTGGAGGCTCTGAACCTTAGTGATCTCGTTTATAATGAGCAAACGTCGTCGCTAAATCTATTCATAATTGCTCATGTCCCCTTTTGATGATGAGGCGATTTCATCCCAACTCTCGGTAGTGCACAACTCAGAACGATGGTTCTTTCCACTAACTAATCCTCAGCGAGGTCATGTTCAACTAAATTGTGATTTGATGTGATTTTCCCTCAGGTATATATATATATATATATATATATATATATATATATATATATATATATATATATATATCATTACAAAATTCTCCATTGAAAGTATAGTATTTGTGGTGGTCCCGTGATGCATACATCATCGTCTACGACTTCCTTTCGAGTTCCTCATTAGCACGCATGTTATAATTGATCTCCAAATGATACGGAATACGTAAGAGACGAGTGAGTTTGACCAGGTCGCTGCTTCCTCGCTGCAAAGGACTGAACGACGAGAAGACATATATGTTTGGTGAGAGTCGAATATCAAGAGGCAACCCTTAATAGGTATCGAACCCAGGACACACGTGTACTGAGCTCAAGGGAGAAGGATATTTGACGCGAGGTGTGGAAAGTGGATTGGTCGATGGCGTAGGAGTGAGTAAGAGGATTGGAAAGTGAGGAAGGATAATCTGTGGTTGTGGATAGGGAGCTGTGGTTGGTTTCGGTGCATTACACATGACAGGTAGAGAATGGATGTGAGCGAGAGAGCGAGCCTTTCTTTGTCTGTTCCTGGCGCTACCGCACTGAGGCGGGAAGTAGCAAGCAAGTATGACGAAAAGGAATAAAGTATCAAATCAGATTTAGTAAGAATGTTCACATAAAAGATTACTCACAGCAAGTGAAAGGAAAACAGCTAAAAGAAAACGTAAATCCTGGCATCTGGCAATCCCTAACCAGACCCTCCCAGACCCTTGTAATCCTCTAACACTCCCCCCCCCCCTCCCCACAAGCTACTCTCAGGACTCTCTCCAACACCCTCCACACACTCATAAGACCCTCCTTAGCCTCTTTCTTCCACCAGACCCTCCACAGACCATCTTCCCAAACCCCTGCACAGACCCACATTATACATATATATATATATAGCCATGAATAAGAAGGAGAGTAAGATAGGAGAGGAATATGAAAGGGGGGAAATAAGTGAAGCAGACTCTTAAAAGATCCCCGTACAAAGAAGAGAGAGAGAGAGAGAGAGAGAGAGAGAGAGAGAGAGAGAGAGAGAGAGAGAGAGAGAGAGAGAGAGAGAGAGAGAGAGAGAGAGAGAGTTGGAAAAAAAAAAGGAAACTCATAAAATAAGCCGACTGGGTAAACAAGAACATCTTTCGCCCCTCCGTTGTTATGAGAGACAATTGGGTCGGTGTACAGCGGAGCATGAGAGGGGAATCTTCACCATCAGGTGAGATCAATGAACCGTTGGAGAACACGGAGAACGTGCGGTGTCTTTCCACAGAACAGTTTCCCCAAGGTGGACGCGGTGGGCTCTGAACCTCAACAGGGATAGGAGACCACAAGATGAGAGTGCAATACGGGGGGAGACGCGATCAGATATTACGACAAGACAATAAAAGAACAAAGCAAAGAATTTGTCTTTATCAACATCTTCGTCCTTCACTTGTTTTTCACTCTAATATACACTACTACCTCCTTCATTAATTCAAGTGGATGTTAATCAGTGTACTCAAGTACACATCACAGTTATGGGTATATAAATCACAGATATGGGTATATAAATCAGTTATGAATATATAAGTCACAGTTATGGCTACTTCAGGTACACGTTATGTACAAAAACACTTCTCGACCTACCACTCTATGAAGGTGTCATCATATGATAGTCGTCATATTACGTTCAGCTGTACATCAACATGTATACATTAATACAAATAAAGTAAATCATGATCTTGAAAGCCGGATGTAACCAATACATCCCATGAAAACTGGGAGAATGAACCTCCTGGTAGATCGTTAGCTACGGAGAATGATTACAGATGATCGGAAAAAAAAAATATATATATATATATATATATATATATATATATATATATATATCAATCAGTTTGCACCAGGCCATCGTATATGGTGACAAAATTAACGAGACGCTCTCGAAGGTCTCTTGCACCTCTTGCACCTACTGGTGTCGTCTGTGGCAGGCATTAGCTCATGTATTCATTCCACTATGGGAACATTAATGTGGCCCCAGGGTATGGCAGGCATTAGCTCATGAATTTATTCCACTATGGGGAACATTATTGGGGGGCGAACCTTCGTCTGCCCCTGACGCAGGAGCCACCGCCGAAAGCCAATATTGGTTCCCCAAGAGTGACGTGGGTTTGTACTACAGTCAACATGGGATGAGCACTCGGCTTACGCCTCTCTTACCCTCTCCTCTTCCTCTCTCTCTCTCTCTCTCTCTCTCTCTCTCTCTCTCTCTCTCTCTCTCTCTCTCTCTCTCTCTCTCTCTTTGTCTTTCCTCTTTCCCCTTCTCTATTCTCTCCTTCTTCTCTTTATTTCTCCTCCTTGTCTTCCTCCATCCTCTCTCTTTACTCTCTTGTTTACCTCTCTCTCTCTCTCTCTCTCTCTCTCTCTCTCTCTCTCTCTCTCTCTCTCTCTCTCTCTCTCTCTCTCTCTCCTTCCCCCTCTTCCTTCCCTCCTCCAGTTCTTCCCTCCTCGCTATTAATCCACAGCTCAGCTCCTCCTCCTCTTCCCTCCCAATACCTCCTCCCTCGCTAGCCCCTCCTCCCAGGAGGATATGCGTGAGTAACCCGGCCATAAATCTTATTAAAGAAACCTGCCCAGGATGAGACTAAGTGATAAAGTCTGTGTTGTTCTCCCCCCACCACCACGAGGGGAATGAGAGAGAGAGAGAGAGAGAGAGAGAGAGAGAGAGAGAGAGAGAGAGAGAGAGAGAGAGAGAGAGAGAGAGAGGAAAAAAAAAGTGAGGGAGAGGTTATTAACTTTCCAAGACTGGAGTTCTTGAAGGGGCGTCTTTTCTCATCGTCTTCAACACTTGAAGAGAGGAATCATATCTTTTTTTTTTTTCTTTTACCCAGTACCATATCTCATCTGTGAGATACTCTTATTACCTTATGAAGATGTGGGTACTTTTTCATTTATTGTACGCGTGGTATGAAAGGAAAGCGTGTTCTGTTTCTTCATCTTACGTTCCATATAACTAAGCCTGTCTTTATGTTCTTCATTTATCATTAGCGTTGTAAGGTAATCATCTTTGTTCTTCCCATTCCCCTCTATCCTTCATTCACTATCAGCCTAACCCTAAAACATACACCCATTCACTATTCCTCATCCCTCAATCCCCATTTCTTAATCCCATTCCTTAACCCCTATTCCCACTATAGCATAACCATTCCTCAACTCTTATCTCCCCATTATCCACCAGATCTCCCTACCTAACCCCATTCCTCCCCATTATATCTCGTATCTCCCTATGATCTCCATCACCACCCCACTGTCCCCCCATGACCCGTCATAGCCAATGTCCATGAAGATTACTCTTCCCATCAGCCATCATCAGTGCTCTATTCCCTATGCCTTCGCGTCTACCCAGCTGTCTGTCTCTCCCCATTCCACAACCCATTCATCTCCTCCGCCCTCAGCCCATGATTAATGAACAAATCCCTCCCATCTCTGCGTGGACGCATTCACCACACTCTTCACGTCTGGGTGAGTCGCCCCCATCTGCCACAGGGTGAGGGGGGGTGGGTCTAGATTACATCCTCTGTCAAAAAGGAAATATACAAAACACATCAGAATCTAATGATTCTATTCTTAATAGTAGTATTTTGACCATTAACAACGTACTTTGGAACTGAGGAGTTTTTTGAAGGTGCTCTCTCTCTCTCTCTCTCTCTCTCTCTCTCTCTCTCTCTCTCTCTCTCTCTCTCTCTCTCTCTCGCCTGCATGTCGTAAAGGTGCTGGGATTTCATATGACGCAAAATCTTTATGCTTTAAGAACATCACTTCAGGCGTTACAATACGAGCAAATCAAATAAAACAGAAATAGCATTGGGTGTAGCAAACGCGCAGTTGTGGAAAATATATATATATATATATATATATATATATATATATATATATATATATATATATATATATATATATATATATATATATATAAAACTTAATACTCTCGCGTGAGTATATTCATATAAGGGGAAAATATGGAAGGGTTCATCTCATCTTGAAAAATATGAATACGTTGACATGTTCCTGAAGAAAGTGAATCCAGACATCCCGTATTAGTTCCACTTAAAGGAACACACACACTACGGATAGCTGCTACACGAACGACAAATGCCTATCAGCTACCAAGGCCAGCGAGGCCGACAACAACATCATGTTTGGAACGATAGATCTAAAAACACCTGAAGCTTTCCTTCTTTTTCCGGTTTTCTAAATGATTCTAGGATCTTACACGCTCCCATTGCCTGAATGGGACTAAATTATCTCTGTATTTCAGGTTTTCGAATAGGTTTCTTTCTATTCATTTGTATTTTTCGGCTGGTTCGTAGAATGTGTTGGTGTATTTGCTCAAGTCGATGCCACAGAGGAATAAAGAGTTTTTTCAAATAATTCAGGTAATTTGATTCGTGTGTGTGTGTGTGTGTGTGTGTGTGTGTGTGTGTGTGTGTGTGTGTGCATATATATATATATATATATATATATATATATATATATATATATATATATATATATATATATATATATATATATATTCCTTTACGTCAATTGGGAAATGAAACACGGTAAGTTCCCAAGTGCACTTTCGTGTCATAATCACATCATCATGGGAGACACACGAAAGAAACACAACAATCAGGTGATACACAACGACGAGACGTAGCTGGGACGCCACTGGGTAAACAAGTGACCCTTTTATATATATATATAGGTCATGTTGTGCCAACGTTTGACCTTGCTTACCGCTCCGCTAAAACAACCTAACCTTGATGATTTTGACACGTAATCGTTCCCGCTGTTCACCAGGGTACGAATCCCTGCAATCATTTTTCCCCCCCCCCACAGCAACACATGAAAGGCAGGCAGGCAGGCACCAGGGGGGGGGGGGGCTTGGGGAGGGACGAGCGAGGTGGGTGAGGGGAGGGACGAGCGAGGCGGGTGAGGGGAGGGACGGGAAGCGAGCTGGCCTTTGATTCACAGGAAACTCATCGTTAACTGTGTTATGGCTGAGCATTCTTGGCATGTCTGGTAGTTTAAAGTACGATGAAATTATCAGTTATATATACATATATATATACTTTAGCCTGCTTGCCTGACTGACGCTCGCTCATTACACCGCATATTTCTAAATTCTTTTTTTTTTTTTTGAGGGGGAACGCTGCGTGCGACTGCAAGGGCATGGTGACTGAGGTGGAGGAGCAGGAGGAGGTGGCGGTGTTGTACTTCACACTGCAAAGGTGTGGTAAACACACTCTCTCTCTCTCTCTCTCTCTCTCTCTCTCTCTCTCTCTCTCTCTCTCTCTCTCTCTCTCTCTCTCTCTCTCGTGGGGAATCTGGGCGTCTTGGTGGAGAGGACCTGTTCTCCCGCGAGGAGGGGGGAGGGCTGTCGATAACCTAGGTACTAGGCTTAGGGTAAGGGCAATGGGGTACACATAGCGTTAATAACATGGCCACGATTTAGAGAGAGTCATCCCTTTGATGTATATATGTGTAGCCTTTCACCTATATTCCCGTTGAAATTCTTTCTCTATGTATATCCAGACAATAGATATACTCTCAAAACTAGTGGGTCTTATTCTAAAAGGTATCAAACTCTGTCGATCCACAGGAAGACAGAGTATTCGACACCAATCGCCATAGTTATTCCTGCCCTAAACAACCAAGAGTTGTCAATCCGCTACAGTCAGGTTGGTCCAAAGGTCCACCCTGAGGCTTGTGTGAAGAGCAGTAGCCTTCTTTGTTTCCCCCACAAGGATATTGAGGGTCTGCATGCGACGGTCAAGCAGCTGTTGGGAGACGAGATCATCCAGCCCTCACCTCTGTCTTCTCCCCAAGTGAAGGCCATTTGTCAGACGTGGTATAAAGGAGTCATCTTTTGACGAAACGTTCTTTCTCGAAAACCCTTAGTGCAACAGCCTAGTTGCTGATAGACTATCTATCTATCTATCTATCTATCTATCTATATCAATGGGGTGTCACTGGAATCAGTGTGCACGAGGTTACACTGTGAGTGAAAAGTCACCCTCATCGAGGGTGTATAACTGTGGGTACACTCTCGTCAAGGACCTACTCACTCCAAAGGAGTCATCCTTTCCCTGCTACTGGAAGTAGCGCAGCCTTGAACCGCAGGAACCTCTGGAAAGGAAGTCCTGGGTAACATCCATGTCACATATTTTTTTTTTTCCCTTCAGAAACGAGTTCTGAGGCAATGATCAATAAACTGATGTAAAAGTATCCCAATAAATTGATAAATAAATAAATATTGCTAAACTTGGATTCGAATTCAAGGAGAATACTCCAGCAGCAGCTAACACACCCGTGCTAGTAATAGCCACACTGCCAAGATGGATGGAACCAAATGGATTTCTGATATGTTTCTTGATGGAGGGAACTGTTTACAGTGAAGCCTGGCCCAGCCTTAAGCTCTCCTTGAGTGTGTTTATCGAATCACTTATCACTTATTCATAACCGCGTTTTCCAAGATTCGCAAATATTGCATTCCCTGATGAATGAATCTATTTCTGGTTCACCCTGGGGACCAACGCTATGGTATTCGCGTATTCGTTCACAAGAATGAAATATCTTTTTTGAATTTCTTTTCGTTTTTCATCGCTTCCTTTGTTTGACATACGATCATAAAATACATATATCTCGGTTTACTAGGAATAGTGTACTTACCAGAATTTGCCGTTCCTCTTCGTGAAGTGAGAGAATCTTGCATGGGGTGAGTATCTGTATCTATCTATATATCTATTTATCTATCTCTATCTATCTATCTATCTACCTGTCTATCTATCTATCGATCTATCTATCTATCTATCCATCCATTTTTATATCTATCTATCGATCATTCAATCTATTTAACTATCTATCTATCTATCTATCAATCTATTTAACTATCTATCTATCTATCTATCAATCTATCTATCGATCTACCTATCTCAACAGTAAATTTGAAAAAGAAAAAAGCTTTTCTTAGCTATTACTGCATTTCTAAGTCACTAAGTAGCCTTACCTCTTGCCCCAACTGCCTAGGCCATACCAGATAACAGGGTACTTAGTGTCACGTGTGGGTGGACACCAGTAAGACTAAGGTTACGTAAGGCTCTGTACTCTAACGTGATAGGACAATTACAGGAAGCTCCTACCTGACCCACTGTAGCGAGGGGCCTGGTGCCCGCCCTCCCTCCTTACTCTACTACACGAAGCGAGGATACGAACGAATGATGAAGGACGTACCTGTAAAAGAGAGGGAGGAGAATGCAATTAGATGGTGGAGAAGTGATGATGATAATGGGGGAAAATGAGACATAAGTGAGCTGCAGTTGCTAACACACACACACACACACACACACACACACACACACACACACACACACACACACACACACACACACTGACACACACACACACACACACACACACACAGCAAAAAGACACACTAACTTGTACAGAGGCACCGGAAAAAATGTCGTCATTCCACAGGTCGCTGAAGAAGACGACGCAAGGAATGCTGAGGAAGGAATGCAAAGGAACGGACCATTCCTTCCTTTCGAGTCAGGAGGACGCATTTCATACATATGCAAGCAGTTGCATGCAACAGTGCCTCTGGAGAAAGGCATGCATAATCACTTACACACAGACACAGACACACACACACACACACACACACACACACACACACACACACACACACACAAGGAGCCACCTTGGTGAAGTGATTAGCGTTACTGACTGTGAGTCAGCACGGGCCAGTGCAGATTCGAATCCTGGGAGCGACCATCGGTCGACACTCAAACCAGGTGTTAATCTCCCGTGATGATGTGATTTTTACACGAAAGTGCGCTTGGGACCTCATCGTGTTTTATTTATCCGTGGACTCATAGGAATACACACACACACACACACACATATATATATATATATATATATATATATATATATATATATATATATACATATATATATATATATATATATATATATATACCGTGAACGTTACGAGATATCAACGCAAATTCTTGGAAATAAGTCGGCTTGAAGTAATACACAAGTCAGATCATTTCGCATTTGAGGCAAAATGGAAGTCGTTCTCCAGTCTAAATTCGCTTTCGATGTTTTCATGAGATTGTGTGGGAGATCGTAAGGAATCTATACTACCTTGGTAAATGTCAATAGAAAATGATGCTTCAGTACACTTTGGACTTTCAGTTTTCAGTCATCTTATCAAGATTTATTCTTCTCTTTCATACCATACATCAGTACATCTGTTTCCCCGCAAGCTTACATATATATATATATATATATATATATATATATATATATATATATATATATATATATATATATATATATATATATATATATATATATTGGAAAGGCATCTCCTGCCTTTTAAAGTCTCATAGATACAGGACACATTATGTCCCTTAAAGGGATGTTTATATTTACATAAAGGGAGCCACGCCCCTTAAAGGGTCGTATATATCTACATAAAGGGATGCATGGCCCTGAAAGAGACGGAGTTAATGTAAAGGAGACGATTCCCCTTTAAGGGAGACATATTGGCAGCCACTACATACGGTGCTCGACCATATCATATAGGTGTACAGCGGGCAGGTTTAATAAGTGGGTCTGGCTGGGTTTACTGAGCAGGTGGTTGATCTAAAGCCCACCATTCTATCAAATGGGTTATGAGGAACGGGACAGGAGGGATAGGCGATAGTGGGATAAGGGATAG
This sequence comes from Panulirus ornatus, assembly GCF_036320965.1. NCBI lineage: Eukaryota > Metazoa > Arthropoda > Malacostraca > Decapoda > Palinuridae > Panulirus > Panulirus ornatus. The sequence goes on from NC_092238.1 coordinate 5,758,660, forward strand.
AGGGAGGGGGGGGGGTAGGAGGGTGAGGAGGCAAGCAAGGACGAAGGAGGAGCAACACAAGGCTGTATGGTCAGCTGAGGAGAAAGGCACGAGAGAGGAGCACTTCATCAGGAGTTAGGAGGCGGGCCGTATCCATCAATGTCCCAGGACTTTACTCAGTATGGGACAGTTTATCTCCAGCTGTCCGCTGCAGGACGATATAACGCATGATAAACCCGGCGCCATGGCGGTCTTAAGCATACAAACACAATGCGTTTTATTCATAAAACTCCTACACGCTCGCGTCCATTTATCAGGCCCTTGTGCACCGAGATGATTCATTCCTACGGGGCATGCACAAACGTCGTTATTTACGCATACATTCTATATACATATACGTATGTATATACATTTTTCATACGTTTCTGACCGTGCCTTCGGCCACACGGAGGCTGAAACTTATTCGCCAAGCTCTTCGCAATTGTGTGACTCCCCAATTCGTGCCACCCTTCCCATTCATTCCCCTCATCTTCCAACAAGCTCTCCGCCGCTGTCACATCCACTCCCTTTTACACCCCCATCCCCACCTTTCTCTCTCTCTCTCTCTCTCTCTCTCTCTCTCTCTCTCTCTCTCTCTCTCTCTCTCTCTCTCTCACCATCAGCACACACGCACACGACCGCGCCTCCCACCCTACCCAGTTCATCAGTCGCGTTGCACAAACTTATCGTTTTTCCGTGTGAACGCACCCACTGGTGCGGGGCCCACCTCAGGGCGGTGATGTTTTTCAATTTCCCCGGCTACAAGCAGAAGAGATACCGCTACTGGGTGGCCCAGGGAAAACTTCTTATCTTGATATACTTGTGTCCAGAGACATTGCTCACCACCACCGCTGCTGCTGCTGGCCGGATCATCATTCTACTTGCAGCTCTAGAATTCACTCGGTGGGTGGGGGTGGTTCAGAGCTGCCCGGGAAAGTTTATTCCCAGGAGGGTCGTTGCGCCGTGCGAGGTGGTGGGCAATACAACTAAAAAAAAAAATGCTTGAGACCGTCTTATGAAAATGACTTACTTTTCTCTCTCTCTCTCTCTCTCTCTCTCTCTCTCTCTCTCTCTCTCTCTCTCTCTCTCTCTCTCTCTCTCTCTCTCTCTCTCTCAGCTTCTCTTCTTTTTTTTTGTTTGTCCACCAAGGAAGACCCGATCACTTTAACTCACATAAATCATATATAAACATTTTTTTGTATATACATATATACATATATACATTACGTCTGAGGAAATCGTCTCTGCGAGCTTCTTTCCCCTTAAAGAATTATATATTGACCTGGGATGATGACCTCTCTCTCTCTCTCTCTCTCTCTCTCTCTCTCTCTCTCTCTCTCTCTCTCTCTCTCTCTCTCTCTCTCTCTCTCTCTCTCTCCCAGGTGTCCTGGTGCTGGTGACGCGGCGGAGAGGACTGAATAACCTGCATGTGTCCCTCAGGTCACTGGTTCTCGATCGAGTGTCGAGGAGAGACGCACGTGATGTTTGAGCCAATAAGTTCGACACGTACGTGGGAAGGGATTAGGAATACATTATTTTCTTTTACGTTAAGAAATGTTAAAAGGGTATGTTCTAAGCGCATGTACTGTTGTTGTACGACAGGGAGTGCTATAAACGTGTGATTCATTGAGGCCCAAAGTATCTTAGGAGGTAACACTCATATAGAAGACATAAGGCGCAACTGAAAATGAGTTAGTGGAAAGGGGTTTGGAGCCACTGGGCTGGATGAGTATAAGTACATGGTTGAGGAACCACTCACTAGTGTGGATGAGTGTGAGTCATAAGGAAGCCCACTCACTAGTGTGGATCAGTGTGAATTTAATGTTGAGAGGCCCACTCACTAGTGTGGATGAGTGTGATAGTTGGGAAGGCCACTCACTAGTGTGGATGAGTGTGATAGTTGAGAAGGCCACTCACTTGTGTGGATGAGTGTGATGGTTGGAGAGGCCACTCACTAGTGTGGATGAGTGTGATGGTTGGGAAAGCCACTCACTAGTGTAGATGAGTGTGATGGTTGGGGAGGCCACTCATTCGTGTGGATGAGTGTGATGGCTGGGGAATCTACTCCCTAGTGTGGATAAGTGTGATGGTTGGGGAGGCCACTCACTAGCCTGCAGGAGTGAGAGTTCATCACCTCACACACGCAGCAGCTGCAGCCCTGCGATCATACACTGCCCCAGGCAGAACACGACTCCTCCAAGAGGCAATTACGGTCCCGTGTTCCCTCCTTCAGCACTCTGTCCTCTCCGTGACTAGTGTGGCGCTATTTCTCACCGGGAAATACGGCGGAGAAATTGCTATCGCTCTCGTACATTCCTATGATCTCCGCACCGACCTTAAAACTATCGGAGTGGGGGGGAATATCACATTCATTCTAACGCGTTTTGAGGTCATGACAAAGAAGAAGAGCGAGTCTAAGAAACATGATGTCATGTGACATGATTCTCTCTCTCTCTCTCTCTCTCTCTCTCTCTCTCTCTCTCTCTCTCTCTCTCTCTCTCTCTCTCTCTTTCTTTCTTTCTCTCTCTCTCTCTCTCTCTCTCTCTCTCTCTCTCTCTCTCTCTCTCTCTCTCTCTCTCTCGAACCATAACAGCCTTCAAGTTCCAAGTGGTTAAAGGGATCACAAACTGACGGTTGTATGATGACCTCGTCCCTTCGATTCATGTGATCCTTCCCAGGTAAGACAGGGTTGCGTAAAAGCTACGAAACATCACAGTGCACGTAACATTAAAGTCTGTTCCATACCCACACACACACACACCTCTTCCATCCTCGCACTCGCCCACCCACTAAACTCGCCCGGGATGTTCAAAAGGGAAAGGTATTTTTCTTTTTAAAGATGAAAGAATGTGGAGACCTTCGCGCTACAGGCCATGGATCACCAACTCCTTCTGTCTTGAAGTTAACCTAAGTGATCCAGTATCGTCCCCCTTGGACCCGCTAACACACGCCTCTCTTAAGCCCTCCGTCTACAGCAGTCTGAGATGTCTGACCCCAAACGCAAACGTCATGTCAACTCTTGGGCAGCTTTATATTCTAGATTTTTGAATTTAGGAGAACTGCAGCAGCGAAGACACGCTTTCAGTCAGTAAGCTAACAAAGAGAAAAGGTATTAGCTGTAACATCTTTCGGTGAGTGAGATCCCATCGGTCCACAACCAACATCAGCCAAACAAGAGCTTGTCTTTGGTCCTCAAACGAGGTCCCCAATGTCTTGGAGCATCCAGTAGCCAAGTCCCTTCCTCCCCTACCTCTCGAGACGGAGACAATATTCTCCCGGATATCAACCCAATCAAACAATCTTCCGACTCCCGTCAGTCTTGCAGAACTCCGGCTGATCGTAGATAAACAGACGACCTTATGAGAGTCAGTGGAAGTACCCCACACAAATCCCCCACAAAAAACTCAGTCGACATCATCAGGGCACCTGGAGTTTAACCTCGTTCCAGGGAGATTATTACGGCTCACGCCGTCTGTTAAAAAAAAAAAGGATCTCCCATAAAACCCAACAGGTCGTACTGGTGACCCCTAGAGGCGCCTCTGTCCAACAGCCTTTAACATTGAGTGATCCACAGATAATTATAAGACAGTCTTATCCTTCTTAAGATGTACAGGAGGTTTCACCGGAGCATTGTGGAAGTGGCTAACCCAATTCTGAGTCCCATAGTCCAGATTATTGATCGAATTAATCAAATTTCTCAACCTTCGTCCTGCCGGTAAGACTCCACTGCATGGCATGTATGGTCCCCTTTCGTCGACGCTTTCCTTTGTGTGGTAAGAAAGGACGTGTGGAAGCAGGGTCCCAGTGTCGTCTGCAACGCAGTCGACGGCGTCCGGTCGTCCAATGCGGCTGTCAGAAGCTGCAGCGAGTATTGAGACAGCCACCTCGCTCATGCCAGCGCAACGTCAACTTCACCACTCCGCTGGGTTGAGGATGCGGAGCCCATACCGAGCGAGCCTGCCTGGCCCGTAGTAAATCCAACGTCAAATTAGATTTCAAGAGCGCTTTCGACGCCGTGAGAGAAGACGCTGCCATTAGAAAGGTTTATTAGCACTTTCGCTCGCCTCCTTCCACGTCGTTCATATCCACTCTGCTTTTTTCTTCCGAGAGACATGAGAGGGATTCAGCTGAAGGAGGGGGTGAGGTCCCAGCAAGGTGGGTGACTCTCTCTTGATCCTCCTGCCCAGCAAGGTGGGTGACTCTCTCTTGATCCTCCTGCCCAGCAAGGTGGGTGACTCTCTCTTGATCCTCCTGTCACTCTCGCCCAGCAGACAGGAGGTCTGGCGAGGTGAACATCTGGTTCGTGGATGATGGCGTCTTGACAGACACGGCTGAGAGAGAGAGAGAGAGAGAGAGAGAGAGAGAGAGAGAGAGAGAGAGAGAGAGAGAGAGAGAGAGAGAGAGAGAGAGAGAGAGTCCTCCCCCCACCCCACGCTGACCTCACCCTTCTAATAGATGTCTGCAAAAGATTTATGAGTCGACCTCGAAGACTCAAAAGCCTCAGTGAAGAGCGTCCAGCGATCCGGTGATGCACCACTGACTCTAGCTAGCTTTATGTGTGTTAGTATTGCTCTCCGTATCCTCTGGCGAGTGAAGAATTTACGGCTGGTGTAACCAGGAGATTTACTACACGACGGAACAACTTACGCTGGTCGTTGTGCGGCACGTAACTCTCAGGGGGACATCAAACGTAATGGTGGTTTGCTCGCGGCCATTTCGGTGTTGTGCGTCAGAATACTGACACTGAGGGAATTACAGGTGTGGCCTAGATTCAGTGATAATCAGGTTAATGCCACTGAGGAAGAAATTAAGTCATCACAGATGCCATAACTTAAAAGCCAAACTTGTTATATTCTGATGGCTAATAATGCCTCGTAACTTATTCCCATACGTTTAAGTTTCGTCATTGATGTGATATTTATCTTCCTTTTACCCTGTGGTAATTCCATTACATCGGTATCGTTTTCAGCGTTCTCCACGAGTCGATTAAATTCTCTTGTCAAACTCGCTCATCGACCTATCAACTTCTTTCGACCATCAGCCTAAGAAATGTACAGTGGGAAAGAAAAAAGGGCTGTTCCACCTCTGCAGGAGCTGGCGGCGCTTCACTCTGGCGAAGATAATAGGAACTGCTTCACTCTGGAGCAGATAATAGGAACTGGTTCACTCTGGCGCAGATAATAGGAACTGCTTCACGCTGGCGCAGATAATAGCAACGTGGCACTTCTGCTGAGGGTTCTACTGTAAACATAATAAAACTACGAGTCAACCCAAGTGCAAGTTTTCATCACCTGATAAAACGAAACAAAATTACTCCCAGTACAATTCCACCACAACTCGCCGGGTGCCCAGGATTTTGCCAGAGCGTCGGCCCCCTACCTTCCAAGCCATTTCATGGCCTCCTCACCAGCTTTCGAGCGGAAATAAAAAGGTCACCCCAGCCTCACACGGCAGTCGATTGAACCTACATGTTCCACCTTTGCAGAGCAAATACAACATTGGTCAAACTTATTCACATCTACATGATCCCCAACAAATACAAAACGAACGTCCTCAACTCAGACTTGATCATCTTTCCGGTATGTATACATCCACCTAAAACTACACTCTCTAGACTAATGCGAGACTACACTCTCCAAACTAATACGAGACTACACTCTCCAGACCAATACGAGACTACACTCTCCAGGCTAATGCGAGACTACACTCTCCAGACTAACACGAGTCATGCTCGTCTGTAATGTAGACATCGATTCAACACATCTTAGGACATGTCATGCTCAGCATGTACCAAATTGCCATGCATTTACCCAGCTCAGACAAACACATCAATACATCTAACGACCGGTAATCCCTACCAGTATACGTTGCTGACTCCATAAGCGCTGTGGGAGCCCCATAAAAGGTGGGCTGGTGTTGTAACAATCGACGTAAAAAGTATACGTATACATACACACGCATACATGAAAAAAAAACCCACGTCGATGGCTACTGTTTCGGCGAAGTCATTCATCGAGAGAATAAGTAAGAAAAAAAAAAGAAGATATATAACGATATATTCCATTCATAGAAGATAAGTATTGATATTCGTTTTCAAAATATCACCTCAGGGTCTTAGAATCATCTTATGGGTTTTCCAGATACCCTCTCAAATTCCATCGCCTTTACATACGAATCCACTTTCACCTCCAGCGGGGAAATGTCTGAAGAATGGGTTCATATAAGAGGGACAACGCCATACATCACGGGATTATCTAAGGGCAACCAATAATTCGTATGAACAGACTTGCACCGCATTGTTTAATCTCATCGGTGTCGCCGATATGCCCTCGACCGGGTGTAGGGGGGTGACACGAAGAGCTCCTGGAGGTGTCGGGGGTAAAATATGGGGTCGGGCACTCGGCAGGCGGGTGATGAAGACGATTCTCCACCGTCACTGGAGGCTGGAGGACTAGAACTAATGGGAGCATCAGCCAGCCAACGGATTCCCTAAAAAGCAGGAGAGGCGCCGGGCGCAGTGGGAAGAGGAGGAGGAGGAGGAGGAGGAGGGGCGGCGGAGGCAAGAGGGAAAAAGGGGGTGGTTAACTTAGACTAAAAGGCAAGGGTGGAAGACTATAATGGGGGAGGACAGTAGGCTGGAGACCAGAAAGGTGGAGACGCTGGGTAGAGCCAGACATCCGGTTCCCATCGCTAGGGGGAAGTTGACTTCTTCTTGAGAGAACAAGACTGTTCTTAACGCTACCTCGCTCACGCGGGAAATGGCGAATATGTATGCATGAATACTGAATAAGACGTCATAACTACCACCCCTTGGGCCAACAGGTGAGGTTACTCGAGCGGGGTGAGTACCTCCTTCTGGAGATGAACGAAGGGAGGGAGTGAGTGGGTGAGGGAGGGAAGGAGGGAAACCGACTTCAGCGGTTACGCTATGGAGTCTCGTGAGTTCGAAGCAGTTTGACACTCCGGCAGCGGGTGAACGCTGCCGCTGGTACACCGTGTGAGACGAGAGAGAGAGAGAGAGAGAGAGAGAGAGAGAGAGAGAGAGAGAGAGAGAGAGAGAGAGAGAGAGAGAGAGAGAGCCTGTATTTCCAGGATGGTCTTCCCCTCGTGCCCATGCAACTCTGGAAAACACATAACTTCAAAGGCACCCAGCCAGTTTCGTATCTAACAAGGGGAAACGACCGACCTCCTAAAACATAATCATGAAGAAAGAGAATAATATAAAACTCGCATTTATCGTACCTGGAAGTAGTCTGTGAATGAAATGAGTAATTTCTTTCATAAAAGGCACGAAGGAGTAATATTCTCGATTTCTTCAAGAAAACGCACTCAAAAATTTTTAGGGGATACTTTGGGAAAAGGGGAAGTCGATGACTCTCGGGTGTTTTTTTTCTTACTGTCTGGTTTGTGGTCTCGGCGGTTCATCATGTGAGAGCAAACGAAAAAGTCCTCAGTGTATGATCAGCAGCTCTTTAAATCCTCCTTGTCTGGGCATTAACGCTGCCTTTGGCTTCAGTGAGAGAGAGAGAGAGAGAGAGAGAGAGAGAGAGAGAGAGAGAGAGAGAGAGAGAGAGAGAGAGAATCATATTCATAAAACTAGAACGTAACATAAATCATTCCAGTCCATAAAATCACTTTCCTTAATGGAAGAAAAAAATTCTCGCGATGATTATTACCTTTCTTTCTCACACCTAGTCTCGCGCGCACACTCACACTCTCCCCCTCAAGAACTGCACTGTTATTTCGTCTCTTCTCTCTCTCTCTCTCTCTCTCTCTCTCTCTCTCTCTCTCTCTCTCTCTCTCTCTCTCTCTCTCTCTATACCTCTCTACAGTCTTCCTGCTCATCTAAACTTTCTCCTCTTTCCTTTCCACTCTGCTTATTACAACCATCACTCTCCTAGTTGCTTCCCCACACACCCTCCAAACTCTCTCTCCACTCATACCCTCAACACTGCTTCCCGCACACTCTTTTTCCCAACGCCCCGCACTCTTTCCCTTTGCCACTCACATTCGTCCTGTTGGCACTCCTTACTCTCTCCATTACCCACGTCCTTCTAACTCCTCGCCAAACTCTCCTCATTCTTCTGCACACACACTATCTCGCCTCCCTCCTTCACACTCCACATCTGTTTCACACCTTCCTCCTCCTCCTCCACCGGCCTCCCTCTCTTTCTCTCCCGGTGCTTACCCACGCCCCGACTCCCTCTAACAAGACAGAAGGAACGCTATTGATCTCCAAGAGGACGAAGATGAATAGCTGGGCCAGGTAGATCGACATGGGAGCTTGAGAGATACCCACAGAGAGATGGATGGATGGTAAGTTGCTTGGGGGGGTAGGGGGTGTGTGTGTCTGTCTTAGGGTAAAGATGAAGACGCGCCCGCCCACCTCGTTAATCCATCAAACTCGCTATCGATCACACGAGGTGGTACGGCCAGCGAAGGTGATTAATCTACGTGGTTTTAGTATTTTGACTCAGTGGACTGAAACACGTCTTTGATATCATTTTTCGTTCCTGAAAATGATAGGGTGGGGGCGGAAGGAGGGGTGTGAAGTGAGGGCGTTTGGGCGAATCTGGTGGAGTGCTTTCGCTTGCGTCCGCGCCAGTCTTGCAATAAGTGTGTATCTCTTTGTGTGCGACTTGTAACTAATGCTTGTGGACGTCAATAAATATTCATACGTTATCGTGTACTTCTGAATGTGCGAATTGACAAATAGTTGAGTGCCAATGTGAGCATAATTACGATATTTACCTTGAGACTACTTCTACGACTACTACTACTACTATCACTACTACACTTACAATTACTGGTACTGCCATTACAACTACTATTACTACTACTAATACTAGTACTAGTACTGGTAATCTACTGAATCAGCAGCAAATAACGGCAGGAAGTTGATAGAAAATAGAAAACACAAGATAAACAGTGGGACGACAGAAGAATAAAAATGGAGCGTTAGACAGACAGTCGGGACACAGACATGAAATGGGAGGCTCAGATGTGGTCTCGAAGCCGGATTACAAACTGGGGATAAGGGATCTCTAGTGACAAGAGGTGACGGTGGCGTGAGTAGCCTAGCTGCTTCTCAAACAGTCGGACGAGGTAGAGGTGTCAGTGAGAGAGAGAGTCGAGGAAACCTAATGCATTTAGAATCTCATAACCGGACCTGGAATAATCTTCCATAACTTTACAACATTTTGTTTAATGACCCATGCTGTGTGACGGACGAAGAGGAAGATCGAGGTGAGGAAGCATAAGCCAGTTTAAGGAAGGACTGAAGTCGCCTACGTACTCGAGAGAAGAGTCTCTTAAGTCGACGGGTGAAATGACGGGTGAAAGGTGTGGTGTTAATGCCGACAAGTTCCCTCCAGCTAACTTGATCGTCTATACCGCCACGGAGAAGCTTGGTGGACGAAATGCATTTAGAGGGAGCTTATGGGACCTTGTGAGACAGTGGGGAGTGACAGGTTTAAGGAGCAGGGGCTGATGGGCACGACCTAATGTTCTTGGATCAGTTAATGGTGGCTTAGGTGGCGGTAGTTCCGTTCATGAGGCAGTTAAGTGCGTTCCTGAGGGATATAAAGATGGGGGGGAGGGATTGTCAAGAACGCTGACGTTATCCACGTCACTGGGCTGGCTGAAGAACAGATAGGTTGTGTGTGTGTGTGTGTGTGTGTGTGTGTGTGTGTGTGTGTGTGTGTGTGTGTGTGTGTGTCCAATGACGCAAAATACAGGAATGACTCTTCATTTTGACCCACAGGCAGTTTCCACTCCCCTGCAGCTCGAAGATCTCCCCCCCACCTTAGGGGTCAATGTTCTGAGAGGCAGCCATAAGCGTCCAGGCATCGAGGCTTCCATGCTGATCCAGTAGACCGGAGATGAGAAGGAGGAAACAGGAAAGAAGGAACAGGAAGCAATTTTATACCTAAAAATAGGAGAAGGAAGATGAGGAAGAGGAAGAGTAGGAGGAAGAGGAAGAGGAAGAGTAGGAGGAAGAGGAAGAGGAAGAGGAAGAGGAGGAAAAAGAGGAGGAGGAGGAGGAGGAAGAGTAGGAAGAAGAGGAAGAGGGGGAGGAGGAGGAGGAAGAGGGTTATCTGAGAACTTTCTGGGAAATACAAGAGATGACGGAAAGAGAAATAAAGAAAATGAGGGCGGAAGAATATGTTAAAGAAGAATATAGGGACGTGGGGGGTAAAAATGAGAGCCAGCGAAAATGGAGGAAGGTGGAAAGAATGGAGTGGGTGAGGAGGGACCAGGGCAGGTGGAGCCAACAAGAGCCCGGCTGATGAGCCTCAAGAGAGGGAGTCTCGAAGTTCCTAGAGGTCTTCATCATCTTCTTTCTTGGTCCGGAGTATGATATTGTGTGCTTGGAGGTGTGGTTTTGGCTTTGAGATCGAGACATTGTGGATCCTGGATGATAAAGGTTCTCGAAACGTGGCTTTCTAAGGCCTCGGGTCTTGCTATTGAGGATTCTGGAATACTAGTTGGTGAGTCCTGGATCAAAAATATCACTGAGGCTCCTGATGTATACGTTTCCAGCCCTTGGAACCTAATACCGAGGTTCCTGGAACGAGGGTGTGTGAATTCTCGGGTCTTGCTATTGAGGATCCTGGAATACTAAATGGTGAGCCCTGGATCTTGAGTACTGAGGTTCCTGGACCATAAATTTTCGGCCCTCGGAGCCTAACACTGAGTTTCCTGGAACGTGGGTGCGTGAAGTCTCGGGTCTTGCTATTGAAGATCCTGGAAGAATGATTGGTGAGACTTGGATTCTGAATACTTAGGCTCCTGAAACATTAAGTTGCGGTCCCAGGAGCACGATACTGAGAGTGCTGGAACGTGGATTTGTGAGATCTGGGTGTTCTTACTGAGGGTCTTTGAACACTGGTTAGTGAGACTTGGATTAAGAAAACTGGAGTTCCTGGAACGTTGATTTTCGGTCCCCGGAGCGTGATATTGAGGGTTTCTTAGTCCAGCACCATAATGTTGAGTGTCCTGGAACATGGGAAGGAGGTTCCCGGATCCAGTCGCTTTGTGAGCCCCAGTAAGTAAATCTGAGAGATGAGGGCCATTTACTCCCTCGTCGCGCAATATAGATGCAATGATCTTACTCATATGCTCGTGATTATGATGAGAACACGAATGTCTCACAATAGGATCTTATGGTTTTAGTGTTTTTAAATACCAAAGGAGGAACAAACGATAAACAGATACTTAAAGAAAAGAAGCGAAAATAGGAAACTGATGATATGAGATAAAGACGATTGTGACAAAAATGGTAAATGGGAAATACTTAAATTCATCGACAATAAGAACGAAGATAGAAAACTGACTGAAAATTATACAGATAGAAATAGAAATGAAAAAAAAAGACATAGGTAGGCAAATATAAGAAAAACAGAAATTAATACCAACCTTCTTAAAATCAATAGCCACACATCTAATATTAGATCTATCTATCTTTCTATCTATCTATCTATCTATCTATCTATCTATATCTATATCTATATATATATATATATATATATATATATATATATATACAAAATGAAGAATCTAATATATCAATTTACAAAGCCATAATTCAATACGAACCAAAAATATTGCCAACTTTAAATCAGATTAACAATGCCCTGTTTCACGATGCATAATTTATATGCAGCAGGTGTTCCAGATTTAATTAATGTAATGGCAAATTTAATACAACTCCCACGAATATCACATTGCTTGTCGACTGCTTTTCCTGATTTATCATCAGCTGTCAGCGGCGGGGAGAGAGAGAGAGAGAGAGAGAGAGAGAGAGAGAGAGAGAGAGAGAGAGAGAGAGAGAGAGAGAGAGAGAGAGAGGTTGTGGGGGAGGAGGAAGGGTTGTTCCGTGTTTCGAAGCGTCACCCAGACATAATATGGTCGGGGGGGCAGACTTCCATGTGGTGCCGAGCCTCTGGGAAGAATGACGTATATGACACAGCGTCTTGAGCAGTGACGAAGTTCCAAACAAAAAAAAAAAAAAAAATGAAAAAAAGACGTGACCCATTTTCTTTCATCACTTTTTTGGGGGGGGGTTCCAACACGTACAAGTCGCATCATCACAAGTGTGCGAATCTCCCATGTACCGGCGGTGGAGAATGAGCCGTACTGATTCTTACGTTGAAAGACGCTCTCGACAAATGGAATCCAGTGAAAAGTATTATGAACCAAAACGCACATTCAAAAATGGAAAATTATCTTTTTTTTGCTGAGATTCTAAGAACGTGGCTCCCGGGTGTGTAACTTCAGTGTCTGAAGTAGTTGAAACGACACGTAACATTGTTTCCTTTTCAGGCAGAGAGGTATTCTATCTTTTCTTTTTTTCTCTTAGAAAAAAAAAAAATAATAAGGGCTTACTTAACTAGTTACGAATTGAATTTCAAGCCTCTTGGATTTCTAGAGATTAGATTTTTCCAATCAGTTGGATCCCTTCTTTCTAAGGTGCAGCTCTGCTGTATATTATATTACGTGTCTTCCCTTTCTTAGAAAACGAGTTTTTCCTACCAACACAAATTACATTACAAGCATAGAAAATGAGACCCCCCCCACCCTAACTCCTTCTAGAGCTCCTCCACTCTCCTCCCCACACCTTCCGCTTCTCCGGGAAAAAAAAGAGAGGAAAAATAGTTATGAGACGGGCAGTGAGGAGCTCAGAAAGTTTATATGATAAGTAAGGTAATTTGTGTAATGGATGGTGTCCGGCATACGTTATGAGGTGCCTCCTACCCTGATGGATGAGACGAATTATAATTAAAGGAAGATATTTGGTCACGTCCATCCTACTCCTATCGTGTGTAAGTGTTTCCCCCCAACCTGTGGCTACCTGCTATGTACATCCGAACACTCTAAATGAGGAGATCCAATGCAACTTAAATGCGCCTCGAGTCGAAATATATATATATATATATATATATATATATATATATATATATATATATATATATATATATATATATATATATATATCAGGTTACCTAAATGAGAACATTCAACTGAGTGCTTATCGAATTGAAGTACGTTTCTGATTACCTTAAGGGGAATATTCAACGCAATACGTTTCGAGTTGAAGAAATAAGTTTCAAGTTACTTTAGTGGGATAATGTAATTCAACTTAGTGCACTTCGAGCAGAAATATATTTCAGGTTACCTTTAATGGATTTATCCAAGGATATTTTTATGGGAGACTTTGCATTCTTCTTAACGATGACATGTATAGTTTCTCAACACATCTATCTCTATCGCCCGTAGGTGCCTTAACAAGTCGCATTTAACTGCCCTAGTCATCACAGCTTTGACCATCTGTCGGGAAAGTGCAAGCGTAGGAAAAAAAAAAATATATGAGCAAGCTGCTGGATGCTGTTGAATGTGTGTGTGTGTGTGTGTGTGTGTGTGTGTGTGTGTGTGTGTGTGTGTGTGTGTGTGTGTGTGTGTGTGTGTGTGTGTGTGTGTGTGTGTGTGTGTGTGTGTGTGTGTGTTGTTGGTTATGTTGATGGTCGCTTCTAACTCTTATAAATGGACTTGCCCATTATCAATACGAGCTAAAGTAAACGTCTGGCAACTAATTATGGAGGGGATTTTTCAACCCTCAGCCATTTAGATACACATAATGAAATCTGAGTCAATGCCTGGGGTATCTAAGTGGGATGTAGAATACTTATGAATAACTGATATACGAAATTACTGGCAAAACTTCAACCTATCTTTGATATGTTGAACTTGGCTCATTGCTCTGTCTCATATCACCATAAAATCCTTAATTGCCTCTTACCACCAAATCCAAATCAAATTCTTGTAAGTGATTGAAAAAATAAGTTTTAAGTGCACTTCAAAAAAATAACAATGGGTCGTGGTTTGTCTAATGGGTGTATGGCTACTTACTTACGGGATCGCTTCATAAACACTTAATGGTCAACCATCAAATTACTTAAAAGAAGGAGGCGTTGCTCATCTAAAGGATATAGACTATAGGTCCTTGTATATCTGAAGGACGGATATGTGCTTAGCTGAGGACGAATCCATCTCTATTTAAAGGACAAGTCCTTGACATATGGCAGGATCGATATCTTTCTAGTCTAATTGGTAGTTTGAGATACATACAGTACATATCCCAGTGAGTGGCTGGTTGGTTATCTGGGCCTTTCGAAGGTCTATCAAATGCCAGGGGTCTATCTTTAATGAATTGCTGCAGCGCTCCGGAAGCCTGCCACGTCCACCGGGCCAGACCACAGCTCATGAAGTGATGTTATATGGGTCTCCGTGTGGCAAGAGTGAAAACACAATCTCATTCGTCAGGGGAAAAACAGAGACCCATTCAACCACACCTCACATGGCAGACATTAATAACACAGATTGTTGAAAGATGTTAGTATAATCACCATCAAGTGATACGATTTCTTGACATTAGTATTTGGGAACCCCCCATATAGATTTCTAAATAAACAGGGCAACGGCTGGTTCAATATCTGCGTCACTAAGTGATTAATGGAGCAGTGGTAATTACGGGGAACCTGTTAGTGTTGTTGGAACACAACGGAGTTTGCTGAGCATAATGATGAGACGAAGCTAAGTCAGAGGTAAACATTTATGTAACTAATGGAGCGCGAATCAAGGAACGTTCCCAGTGCTGGCACAATTCGAGGAACGTTTGGTCCACTTAACGTTCTCAAGTGCTCGCACAATTTAAGGAACGTTTGCTTCACTTGACGTTCTCAATGTTAACTTGATTCAAGGAACGTTTGGTCCTTTTAACGTTCTCAGTGTTAGCGCAATTCAAGGAACGTTTGGTCCACTAAACGTTCTCAGTGTAAGCGCAATTCAAGGAACGTTTGGTCCAGTAAACGTTCTCAGTGTTAGCGCAGTTCAAGGAACGTTTGGTCCACTAAACGTTCTCAGTGTTAGCGCAGTTCAAGGAACGTTTGTTCCACTAAACGTTCTCAGTGTTAGCGCAGTTCAAGGAACGTTTGTTCCACTAAACACCCTCAGTGTTAACTCTATTCTAGGAGTGCTACAGTCCACTTAACGCCCTCCCTAGCGTTTCGAGACTTTAAGCATCGATTTATTTTGTTTTTCTCGATCCATCCCTACCTTAAAAGCTTTGCCAGTGACTAAGCTACATAATCTTTTGCTCCTCTGATCAACCAGGCTGTCTTGAAACCCTTGGCCGTACCCTTATACACCCTAGATTGCTCAAGATGGTTGTCTGCTTGTTTGAGACTAAGGCCCCAATCAATTACAAAGGGCCATCAAGGCCGTCAACCTTAAGCTACTGGAACCACCAAATGGGAAGTGTGTGTGTGAACACCTTTTTCAGGAGGTTTAGGGTAATTCTGAGGCTACATACACTCTAGCTACGACCCTTGTGGCTCACGGACAATTTTTACGCATTTCCTGCGTGAATTCGTACTTTTTCTTTCACTACTGGGGTCGTCCACAATATATATATATATATATATATAGTTGGCAATATTTGCAAAGTCTTCCATAATTACCATTCCAAGAGAGATCGAATAATTACTCACATGCAACGGAGAGGAGGAGATTTCTATATGTCATCTGTGTAACGACTGCAAGACTGGAATTAAACGGTTTATGGAGTTGAATTACATTTCATCATGAACCTTTATTTGGACGTCTATAATTCCCCCATGTATCTACGTCTCTATTACAGAAACAAAAGGTAATTGTTATATGATTAGCAGCTGATTATTACTGCGAACGATTATATTTGATGGTGCGCGAGCATGTGGCTTTGTGTGTATGATTGCTTGATATGTACTGTTCGTGGAGGGAGATCTATATACATTGGAGGGACACCCCAGCCCTTGAAATCTCTTTATCATCAAAAAACTTATTAAATTTCTGTAATCTTTCCATATCCAAAATTTCGTCAATCTGTTTATACCATTTCCACACTATAAAAGTATTTCCTGTAATCTTTTCTAATACGTTTCCTACTTAGGTACATTCTAATGCCTCTAGTCTTTTTACCCTTGCATCTTTTGTAAGAAATGGTCAATGCCTAGCTTATCAACTGGTCTAAAAACATAAAGGTTGTGATCAAGTCTCCCCTTACCCCTCTTTCTTCCTTGTGATTATCACTTGTGATTACAATTTATGTGTTACAGGGGGAGAGTCTTACAATCGTGTTAGTCTCGTGTCTTAACCCCCATGCGTATACACGCAAACACGCCCCAGCCCCTGTATATATATATATATATATATATATATATATATATATATATATATATATATACTTTTTTATTTTATTTTATTTCTTTTATTATACTTTGTCGCTGTCTCCCGCGTTAGCGAGGAAGCGCAAGGAAACAGACGAAAGAATGCCCCAACCCACCCACATACACATGTATATACATACACGTCCACACACGCACACATACATACCTATACATCTCAACGTATACTTATATATACACACACGCAGACATAAATGTATATACACATGTACATAATTCATCCTGTCTACCCTTATTCATTCCCGTCGCCACCCCCGCCACACACACACACACACACACACACACACACACACACACATATATATATATATATATATATATATATATATATATATATATATATATATATATATATATATATATATATATATATATATACGTTTTCATCACTGCTTTGGTTCCCTCCTTCTGTTCCCGTGTGTACATGTCATATGTATTCACCCACTCCATGGAGGGAGTACGTGATCACCCCCACCCCCCACCCCAGGGATAGAATGTAGACACGTCAGTGATGGACATACACAGTTGCGTGTCCTGTCCCTTAGCCAGGTGGCGCGTGTCAAAGGCAACGAGAGCAATAAAAGCGAGAGTTGAATAGCCTCCCACAATGACCACCTGACCTCGATGTTCTAGCTCTGCTATGACCCAGATGGGTCAAACTCTATATTTCTCCCTGAAACACTGTACAGAGACGAAGCGGCGAATTTCAAACACTGTATAGAGACGAATCATATCGGAAACATCGGTTTGAATTGCTTATTTCTTTTTTTTTTTTATGGGAGTATATCGTGCTGATAATGACTTTCTTCCTGAATTGTGCTCAGGGGCGAAAATTGCTAAGGTAGTTAATTAGAGAAGGAAAAAAAAGATAAAAGAAAACGGACATAAAATGGTGTTAAATGATGGGGGTCTTATGGATTGTTTTGTCCATCACAACACCTAGATCATGATATTGGCATGTTCCTATGTAGATGCCTTGCATCCTCTGCCTTGTTATTACACTTTATATATATGTGTATATATATATATATATATATATATATATATATATATATATATATATATATATATATATACACACACAATCAACTTTTGAATAAAACTAGTTATTCCAAGTGATATGAACAAACGAAATATAATTTCAGTTCCCTCTTGTTATTAAAGACGAACACTTAACATGCAGACGGACCAACGTGTGTGTGTGTGTGTTTTTTTTTTTTTGTGCCAGTCGCTAAAAGCTGCAATTCAGCCAAGAAGAAGAACTAATAAGCAAATCGACTATTAATTTTCCTGATGAAGTGTTGTAGGTGGAAAGTAGCTTGAGTACGATGACCTTTTCGGTTTTTGGCTTCCTAAAACGACAATCATTTATTCTTTACGTTGAAGGCTTCACTCACGAACTAATGAAAGGGAGAAAGAGGGAACAAAGGAAACTAATTACGAGTCTTTTCAAAAGTGTCAGGTCATAGTTATTGGGAAAGACATGGGAAGGGAAAGAGTTCCAAAGTTTCGAGGTGTAGGGAAAGAAACAGTTATCAAAATGGCCCACTCTTGAGCTGCCACAGGATACACAGTATTCATGTGATCAGTTTGCCGGGTTCTCGGGAGCAAAACCCAATATAATACCTATAGAAGAGGGAAAGTGAACCAACATTGTGGCGTAGGGCAAGTGGGTCAAGTTTTAAAATTAGCCTGGGACAGTTTATTAAAAGTAGGACCGCTTTCGACAAATCACATATTTGAGGGCAGTATCCCATACAAGGACGGAACAATCTTTTGTATAAACAGAGCAGATGTTCGAAAGAAAAGAAGTTTCGACATCTAAACAGAACTCCCAGTTTTTCAGAAGTAGATTTAGTTATTTCCATAATTTGGGGCTTACAAGATAGGTGAGATGTTACAGTATTACCATCTATGCTCATCAAGTTAAGAGGCGGAATTATAGAACCGTCGGAGGAAAGAGGAAAGTTGTGAGGAACTTTCGAACAGAGAGATGGGCAGAAACTAGGTCTTGGAGGCATCAAACTTAACCAGCCTTCGTCTACCCCACTGAGATATGCTGTCCAAGTGTACTGAGGACGTTGTGCCGAGATGAGATGCAGATCGAGTGAGAGAAGAGGGAAGTGGAGGAACGCGGTGTTGAGTCGTCAGCGTATCGAGTGAGAGAAGAAGGAAGTGGAGGAACGCGGTGTTGAGTCGTCAGCGTATCGAGTGAGAGAAGAAAGAAGTGGAGGAACGCGGTGTTGAGTCGTCAGCGTATGAGTGCATCTGGTTATCCGTAGAAAGGAAATCGTGGATACAAAAAGACGAAAAGTGTAGGAGACAGGACAGGACCTTGAGGGATGCCGCTTTTGGTGGAAAACGGTGGGAAGAGCCTGATCCATTAACAACCACGGACAGAGATCGGCCAGAGAGGAAGCTAGCTAGATCTGAGTGGACATAGTGAGGGAAGGAAGCCATAAGAGGGGAACCTCAGAGATGGGGCCTCGATTCCGCACCCTTTCAAAAGCTTTGGGCATGTATCAAGGGGGCAACTACATAAGGATTTCTCAAAGTCCTTTCGGGATGACGAAAGGAATTTCTTTCGCTCAGATGAAATCAAAGACGCTCTATTCACAGGATCCAACACCTTCGCTCGCGGGTACGCAAACGTATTCAACAAGACGCACAAACAGTGAGAGGAATTTCAAAGAACTTGTATCACATTCACATGATGCGTAGACTCCCTTACAGGGACTGGATGTAATTAAGACTTAATGTATCTCTTCAGAAGGATGTGCAATTCAGAGATAACGTAACACTCCAGACGTGTGTAATTCAGAGATAACGCAAGGCTCCATAAATACTATAATTCGCGTATGATGTAAAACCTCACGAGGACGCAACTCAAAAGCAATGTAACACTCCACAATGACGTAAAATTTAGAGATGATGCGACACTCCCAAAGCAACCGAAAAAGTACCTCATAAGCATCTACGGAGGCTCTGGATGACCAACATGTGCCTAGAAGACCGTCAAGGGAGCCTTGAACATAACACCCCGCTGGAGAGGACGTCGCCATAGAGGAAACACGATCACCAACACTCACTAAGACACACAAGCGACAGGAGCATTCACACCAAGGTTCTCTCACCCTCCCTCTCCTTCAGCAATCTGCCCAACAGTCGAGGGCAAGAGGACGTCTGCGGGGCCATGACGGATGAAGAGACGAATGAAATGGCTCAGATGGAGAAACTGGGATTCGAACAAGTGGGTCTTGATGGATTAATGGGAGGAGTCTCTCTCTCTCTCTCTCTCTCTCTCTCTCTCTCTCTCTCTCTCTCTCTCTCTCTCTCTCTCTCTCTCTCTCTCCCTCCCAAGTCTAGACTGCAAGATGAATTCAGAGATCCAAAACACGGCAGCCAGCTCACGGTCAACCCTGCTGTTCAGTCTCCACTTCGAGGTCGGTCGATGACTAGGTCGGGTTATATGGCGTTTAAGTTAAGGTCGGTGCACGTGAATGTACGAATTAACCACTTCCTGCCAACGGGAAAGGAAGGAGTCAAGAGAAGATCTGTCCCCGAAGGACTCAGGCAGAGGGGCGTCTTCAAGGATGTAATCAAGATGCAAAGAAGGGAAGGATATTTGCTATGTCTGATGAGAGGAACCCGGGTCTCCAGGCTCTGAATGACACTAAGTTATAAGGCAAAAAAAAAGAGGCAAAATGAATCGGGTATGTCTTGGGATTAATGAAAGGACGGGAGAGAAAGGAGCGAGAGGAGTGGTTCTTCTGATGATGAAGGGAGAGTCAGAGAGTGGAAGGAAGCGAGTTTAGGACTGACTTAGGCTTGTACAAAACCAGACGACGAGAAGTAAGTGAGTACGACGACGAGAGGTGAGTGAGTGCTTGTGTATATGAACTTGTGTCATTGATATGACAATAAGGGGTATAACACGGGGTGGGGGCAACGGGATCCCCCCCATTATATATGAAAAATATGGAAAAGCTTTATAAACTTGACATAGGGATAGTGACTGGAAGTATTTGGGTTAATAGAAAAAAGGTTTCATACATATGTAAACGTGTTCAAGAGATGGGGCCCCGCGAGTGTAAAACTCCTCCCTCCTCATGCATTACAAATAGGTAGTTACACACTCTTTCCCCACGTCTTGCAAACAGGCACACACACACACACACACACACACACACACACACACACACACACACACACACACACACACACACACACAGACCTTGATCTAGGGTTCTTTTATAACTGGTGAACGAGTAACTATCATGTAAAATCTATAATACCTCAACTGTGTACTTTCATTCAGCCCAATGGCTTCATAAATCCGATAAACCGTTATTTATTCCTTTATTGACACAACACGAGAATTTTTTGGCAGGTGCTGGGTCCCTGAAGCCCTTTGACAGCTGCGTCCTCTCTAATGGCCACAGTCGGCCGACCGGATCGATTGAGGAACCATTTCACTCCTGCCAGACCATGACGTTATCCCCGTATAAAACCAGCATGACCCACTCCATCATCTCCCCCTCACCATAATCCCCTCACCTCACGCTTTCCTCACCCATACAACCTCACACTCTCCTACAGCGAGTGGACTAAAGCCCACAGCTTAACATAGGACGCGACGTCTTAAAGTTTTACGTATCACGTCGTGAACAACAACAACAGTGTTGGCAGTTGAAGCAGGACCTCAGAACACCACTGGACGTGTCCCCTCCTCTCTCTCTCTGTCCTCGTCGCCACACTTCTGGACGTGGTCCTTCCCTCACACTCCTTTTGCTCCTGGTCCTCACATGATCAGGCGACCTTAACCTCCTCTCCTGGTGACCACGAGACGTGCTCGTGCCCTACAAATTTCTGCGTCTCTCTTCAGCACATCATGTGATGGAATCGGCTCCTTCGTCCCTTCTTTGGGTCAGCAAAACCTTAGCTCCCTCGTCCCTTTGGGGTCAGCACTATCTGTAGCTACACCCAGCTACCTCTTCCTTTCTTTGGGTCAGCACTACCTGGTCCGCCCTTGGCTCCCTCGTCCCCTCTTTAGAGGTCAGCAATACCTGGGTAACCCCTAAGCTCCTCCACTATCCCTTTGGATAGAAACTCCAGAGACGCCCTTAGCCTTTCACACTCCCCTTGGTCACCACACTCATGAAAGACCCCGTCTGCCTCACCCTCTCTTCGGGGAGCACACCTTCAGTCGCACATGACTGACCATCGTCCTGATGTTCACTTGAATCCCCATCTCCACTCCTCCCTCACCCAAGATTCTGGCAAAGATTATACCAAGAAAGAGAAACTTTCTCCTCCTATCGTCGCCACACCTTCCCTGACGAAAACTTGCTCCTCTCTCTCTCTCTCTCTCTCTCTCTCTCTATATATATATATATATATATATATATATATATACAATGATTTAAAAAAAGTCTGTTCTAACTGTGTCCAAAACAAAATTTCCAGCCTTCCTCTCACTAAGCGCTCTCCAAACAAGCCAGTATTCCTGGATTGTTTACAATGCAGAAGTTCTTGAAGACCGTGTGCGTCTCAGGAGCTGCCAGGAATAGCTTCCAAACATACATCCTCTCCTCTTCTTTCTTTTTCTCTCTTGCGTGTATTCCTCTCTTCACTTCTCCCCTGGATCTTCCACCTCCACCATCACTAGATTCCAAGCCCTCACATGGAAAGCCACTCCCCCACTCATTGTCGCGCGTGGAGGGGGGGGGGGGGGAGGAGGGGGCGAGTCCGCCTTCTTACTTTTCCTTGCCACTCAGAGAAGGCAACCAATTTAGAGCTGTTGCGCTGGAGAGTCAGCCTGCGCCCGCCTCATTCATATCCGGGTTAACCAAGTCGATTGTTTCGCCCTCATTCGTCCACTTCAGCTACTCCTACTGCAGCCCGTGCTTCTGTGGAGATGTGGCTTCGGCTCGTTATGCCAGAGGGCCCTCAACAGCGACGCACAACAGTCTGCCACACAAGAGCAAATTCTCCACAAGTGCTCCGATCTAATAACTCTGCCCCCATCGATACATATCCCATACATACGTACAGCTCTGAGTCCTCTTTGGGAACGTCATGTTGCCTGCCTCTCTCTCTCTCTCTCTCTCTCTCTCTCTCTCTCTCTCTCTCTCTCTCTCTCTCTCTCCTCTTAATACGAATCCCTCTGGCTCTTCCACCTTTCCAAAAAATCCCACTTTCATTATAGTTTTAATCTCGGTGATTTCCTCATAATCCTGTGTTTGCGAAATGGTCCACTGAGCGAGGTTTACACCCCATTGCGCATTACGATTCGCGAAAGAATTTAGGAAGTGTATTGGCGAATGGATTCTACCGAGCCCTCCACTTTAACGATGTGACATTTCGTTTGTGGCATTCTTCTTCATTTCGGCGGAGGGAGTTATGACGGCCTGATTTCCCTCCCTGGTGTTCTCATTACGCTCCTAATAATGAGGATCTACCCCAGGAGGGTCAAGATGAGATATTTGCTCCTCGGCGCTGGTCCCATGAGCCATAGACAGTGCCAAGTGGATGGGCGGACTCCAGATATATCATGGATGGGAGGAGGACTCCTCCTCATTCTTGGCTTTGAGTTGTTGCTTGATAAATCTTCATCCTCGCGTGACCTTCACCTCCTAGAAATCTTTGACTTTCCGATCTTACGCAAGAATAAAAGATATGATTTTGTCGTTTACCACTTCCTAATATATATATATATATATGTATATATATATATATATATATATATATATATATATATATATATATATATATATATATATATATATATATATATATATATATAATCCATGGGGAAATGAAACACGTTCCCAAGTGCACTTTCGTGCAATGGTCACATCATCAGGGGAGATACAGAATTATCACAATCTTCACGGAATACTCTCTTTACCCTTACATTCTTCAACGACAACTCGTCCGAGACTGGCTTCTCTCTGCCTGACCTGAGTCTACCGTGGGGCGCACCTCCTGCATTGCTGGAGGGAACCCTGGGTAAGGTGTGGGTGTGTGGGTGGGTGTGTGGAGGGAGAGAGAGAGAGAGAGAGGAACCTCATAACACCCTTCTATGTTTGTCACCCCAGCTTCCCTCACGCTCCTCCTCACCGTGGGCTCAGGGCGCTGCTGGCTCCCCACCACAATATTCTCGTCCGTACGACTTTCTGTCTGTCTGTCTGTCTGTCTGTCTCTCTCTCTCTCTCTCTCTCTCTCTCTCTCTCTCTCTCTCTCTCTCTCTCTCTCTCTCTCTCTCTCTCCTTCGGCACTTCAGCTAACAGCAGCATCACCCATTCTTCCCCTCCGGGGAGAACCAGTCTTCAATGTCATCTTTTACGAGGAAGACAAATCTAAAAGACTGCTTCTCTTATCTTGTTGATTACGTTGATTATTTACTTCTCCCCCTTTATCCTCCCCCGTCCTCCCCTCAGTCTTGGAATAAAAGTAAATATTTGACTTGAAGTCAACACGGGCTCTGAAGTCAACACGGGCTAACACGGACCCTGAAGCCGCCTAACGACTTAGGGGGGGTTAAAATACCTGTAGCTACCCCACACACAGCTGAAGCCCCGGTGAGAGTTCAACCCACTCTCTCTCTCTCTCTCTCTCTCTCTCTCTCTCTCTCTCTCTCTCTCTCTCTCTCTCTCTCTCTCTCTCTCTCTCTCTCCCTTCCTCTAACCAAGCCACATCTTCCACCCTTCACCCCCTCCCCCATGTGGAACTCTCATCTATATACATCCATTCTCACCCCGCCCCCCCCTCCTCCGCCAACCCCACTGCAATTCTCACCTACGTTTCCCTTTCCCCCCCCCCCCTGAAACTGTCACCTACATTAGCTCTCCCCCCCCCCCTCTACAACTCTTACCTGCACCACTCACTCTCTCTCCCTCCACCGTCTCTCTCTCTCTCTCTCTCTCTCTCTCTCTCTCTCTCTCTCTCTCTCTCTCTCTCTCTCTCTCTCTCTCTTGGGAACTTCAGCTGCTGCACTCTCCCCTCTCACACCTCTCTCCGGCCCTCTCCTCCTCCTCCCTGCAATTACGCACCCAACGCCTGCAACTGACGGCTCTGTCCACCCTCCCACTACCTGGGACAGTGAAGATGAATGACTTATGCCTGATTACGAAGGGGAGAGAGAGAGAGAGAGAGAGAGAGAGAGAGAGAGAGAGAGAGAGAGAGAGAGAGAGAGAGAGAGAGAGAGAGAGAGAGAGAGAGCCTCGGCATGATGACCATAGACATTATATCATTTCTTGGGCTCAGTGCTTTTGAACCCGAGTCCTACGTCATAAAAAGAGGGACATCATAAAATATGTGTGTGTGTCTCCCCCCCACTCTGTGCCTTATGACCCCCTGGGATAATAGCGATCAACTTTATATAAGCAGAAAGAAAAAAAAGTAATTCTAAAAAGACATCTATATTGCATCCGCCTTTCTGTTCATGCCAGTTTTGTGGAACCGAGTCGAGAACATATTCATTAAAAGACCGAAATACTACGGCAAGTGGCTAATTGCTGTTTACAACATTCATCAGAGGGGCTGTTAGCTTGTAAACCAAAGTAATTGTAAACCAGCGTATTTGTAAACCTGAGTGATTTTAAACCTTAGTGTTTGTGAGCCAGAGTAGTTGTAAACCAGCGTACTTGTAAACCAAAGTAATTGTAGACCAGCGTATTTGTAAACCAAAGTAATTGTAAACCAGCGTACTTGTAAACCAGAGTAATTGTAAACCAGCGTACTTGTAAACCAGAGTAACTGTAAACAAGCGTATTTGTAAACCAAAGTAATTGTAAACCAGCGTACTTGTAAACCAGAGTAATTGTAAACCAGCGTCTTTGTGAACCAGAGTAACTGGACACAAAGCCCTATGAGAAGAGGGCCCACTCACGTACTCTCATCTAGTGTATAAGGGCACGGGACTCTGTCCTCTTTCATTTACTGTTTGTGTAACTTGTTGTTCTTCAATGTCGAGGACTGACAAGTTTAATCTGAGATTGAGGATGGTAGAAGAGAGTTCATGAACCAGATGCTGAAGAAGGTAGTTAAGTGGAGGGATGATGATAGAAGGGAACAAGGAACGTGGAAAAGGTGGAAGGTAAACATGCCATGTATGTGGTAATGATGACCTGTGTCCCTGGTGTTGGACTTGCGTCTGACAAGTCCAATCTCAAAAGATCTCTAAATGGTGTTCAAAACTCTTGATAAAAGATGATTCAAATCCGACCTTCTTCGTTCACGAATCTACATTCACGTCCTCATTACTAATGCAGCTTCACTTCTTTCTTATATCACAGCGGGGATTCTCCCTACTTCATTCTGCATTCGTTTTCACTCCTACAGGTTAACCAAGACGTTTTTCACCCACTCTTCATTCTCTATGCAGCGCCAAACCCTCACCATTTCTCCTTCCATCCGCTCCTAAGATAATCCTCCATTCACTCCTATAATAATCCTCCAACACCTTGTAAAGAAAAAAATTCTCTTCCATTTCCTCCTAAAATAATCCCTCCCAAATCCACTTCCAAGATAATCCCCCATCCCCTCCTGGAACAATAATCCCCTTCCATCCACCCCTTAACACATCCCTCCATCCAATCCTATATTCAGTTAAAAAAAAAGTACAAAAAGGGTGAAAAAAAAAGAAGGGTGTAGACTGGAATGTCACTGCGAAAAGTATTCACCATCTTTCTCTCTCCCTCCCCAACCCACGAGGGTCGCGACGACAGAGGCAAAGGCTTGTGGTGTCGCATACGTGAGGAATTCTGGTGATGGGCAAGTGTGAAAAGAGGCTCTCACGTCCAAGTCAGAGGAGAGTGAATGCGTCCTGCATTGAGCGAAGGAGCGCTATGTTGGAGAGGTAGAAGGGACGAAGGCAGAACTTTTTTTTTGGGTTTTCGCGAGGTTCCTTAAGATGAGGAAGTACATATCTATCTATCAAATGATAGTCCAAGGACCTAGAACTTCTAGGAAAAAGTGAGGGTGGTGTTGACCCAGGACGCTTTATACTGCTGGCCAAGGCTGCGCTACCTCCAGGAGCAGAGAGAGGTAGACTCCCTTGGAGGGTGACGTTCTTTGACGAGACTGGACTCCGAATGACACAACCTCGCCATGTGTGACTCTTCACTCACGGTGTGACCTTGAGGAGGACATAGTGATGTGGCGGTGCAGTGAGCCAGCACTACGGTGGCTCTCAAGTTCCTCTCCCTGGCCCAGGTTGCTGACTATTTTTACCTGCTGTACATACACGCTGGTTACTGGCACTTAGTTCGAAAAGGAAAGTTCAAGAGATGAAGCCCCGTACTGTGTAGAAGGTAATTACACATACGTAATTAAACACACACACACACACACACACACACACACACACACACACACACACATGATGTCAATTCAGAAAAATAACGGATGTGTAAAATAGACATTTCTTGACACTTACTTGATTAAACAAACAAAAAAAAGCTACAATACCAATATAGAAAAAATAATAATGTCATTGCCTAGCTAGCCAACCTGCTGGAGTCCTGCCTTACACGAAGACCTCAGCTTATAATGACCCTTCCTGTCGCTACCTTCGCGGACGCCCTGACCCAATACCTCATTCAAGATTTCCTCATATCCAATCAGTCACCTTATAACCCTTGACTCTTTCGCCCCCTCATCACATTTTTCTAATTACCCTTTGTAACCATATTTTGTGTATGTGTGTGTGTGTGTGTGTGTGTGTGTGTGTGTTTAATCCTTCACCAAACTTTCTTTCGATGGACTGTAAAACTGTTGTTGTTGTTTTGAAAACCATGTACACGTCCGTAATGATGCTGAAGCGGGTGTCTTTGCGACACGACGGCGCGCCAGGTGACCCATCGCGCGCCTAACGACATCGTTACGGTGTCTCGGGTATGACGGCAAATGGAGGGTGGAGGGGTTTTGGTGGGGGAGGGAAAGGAGTTGTCTGCCTTCATTACAGTGGAAGTAATCGGTGACGCTGTGTGGGGAGTTGTGGGAGTGGGAGGGAGAGAGAGGGGGGAAGGGGAGACTATAGTCCTGGAAGGGGAGACTAACGTCCTTGGGGGGAAGTGTGGGGAGATTATAATCGCTGCGTAAACAAAGTAGTAGAAGAAAACGAGGAAGAGGAAGGAAGAAAGGGGGGGAACGACGGTAAATATGTAGGGAAAAAGATCCGTAAGTGGAATGAATATGGAAAAGGTAAACTGGAGGCGGTGGTGGTGAGCAAGGAAAATGAGTGAAAGTGTATTGGACTGGAGTGTTTCCAGGATATCGAGCTGTGAGGAGGTATAAAAGACAGAAGAGGAGTTAGGGTAGGGCAGAAAAAGATCACAAAATATCACATTACATGACAGTGTTTACAAGAGAATAAAATTCTTCTGTATGACACCGGTCACAACACGCTAACGCATGTACACCCCATGAATGGACACGCACACGATAGTCCCTTCATTGATTATAAAACGCTCTAAAAACACACAGAACGTAAAGAAAGAAAGAAAAAAACTCACACTGGCGCCTCTAATTCTAGGAGACCCGAAAACACCGAGCTATAATTCATTTCCTAATCTTGATTAACGTCATATTCTATCTACTACCTGCCATAATTAACGAAAGAAGATGGGAATAGCATTTTTTTTTTTCTTTGGCGCACCCAACCTTCTATTGTTAGTTTCTTCCTATGGCGGTGCCTGCCGCGCTCAGGAAACCAGCCACGTCCACCAGGCACGACCAAAGATAGAGAACTATGATGTCGTACAGTTGTGTCTTGCTTGGTGGGGGAAGTGCACGATGATTGAAGGAGGTGTTCAGCACCTTCAGTGCCGGAGTTACATCTTGGTCATGAGCGGTGGCGATATTAGGTATCGATGTTCAATATGCTGGAGTAATGGGGTGGTGGTGTCCAGGGCACACGCGAGACTGTATAACCCGCACGTTCCTGGGGGGCGGAGTTTCCAGACGGCTGGCGTGGAGGTTAAGACTGGGTTAGGCAAGGGGGGGGGGGGGGGGGGCGACGACGGTGGTTTAGTGCTTGTCGGATCATTAGAGTTTGAATGTGTTTTGTCAATGTGGTGTTTGCAGGGAGTGGAGGGAATCTGCGAACAAAGGTTGCTGAAGTGTGAGGCGGGGGTGAGATTTTTACTTCAGCGCGTGGGTTGGTGATTTATGTAGCGGTCTGGGTGGAAGGTGGGGAAGGGGGGCTGTTACAGCTGTCGAAAAAAATACTGCATGTCATGCACTCGTGGATGCTTGCGCAGTGCCAGGGAGGTGAGGTGTTTGTGAGGGACATCTGCATAAGAAAGTGTTTTTATGCTTTCACATTGTTATTTGCGGGGACACAGAAGGAGGTTGCAGGAGACTGAAGAAGGGTAGGGAAAGAATTGCTCCCTAGTGTTAAAATTTGCTGTTCTTTGCGGGCGAAAGCTTTGCGGGTGACTCTAGTCTGGTGGCGAGAAGGAGGTGCTAGAGCGGGTGGTAAACGCTGAAGGGCAGCGTTGTAACCTGAGTAGAGCGGAGTGGGTGACGGAGGAAGATTAAGATTAATGTTACTGATTATGGAGGAGCTACAATCAACCTCCTCCCTCCCATAACTCAGTCCAACTCTACTCCAGCGCTACCCCCGATATCTTCCTTCTCAGGGGAGGGTGATATAGCAGAAGCGCATAGATTGCTGACACAGAAGCATTTGTGAGCCGCTCATCATGCAGCCCAGAGAGAGCAGATGATGGAACCATCCCTCGTTCTCCCAACATGATGGGGACGAAGGGTTAATTCCTCCTACTCCAGGGAGCTTAAGAACTGTGGGTAATGGGTCTTAAACACGAGTGTATCTGAGTCTCGTATAAGAGAGCGCTTACTAACATAACGTCACCTGAGGAGGATATGTATGGGATAGGATTGATATCAAGGAGGAATGGGACTCAAACGAGGGTGGGAGGGGCCGACTATAACGTATCAAGACTATGTCATCTCTCTCTCTCTCTCTCTCTCTCTCTCTCTCTCTCTCTCTCTCTCTCTCTCTCTCTCTCTCTCTCTCTCCAAGCCCTTTCTCCACCTATAACCCTACCTCCTAATTTTCCACCTACCAACGCATCCTCAGAGCGTCGTCCAAAATCGTCTACAACCCAGCAACTCGTTCCTCCAACACAGAAAGCCCCTCTACCAGGAGGGTCCCAATCTGTCTTACCCCACGAGCCTACTTGTGTGAGACAGCTGACGTTTACCCCCAATGAAGACAGAGTTCTGTCCATGAAAAGCTCTGTCCATACTGTGCTTTTATCTATAACGATTTCTGTCCATACAGAGTTCTGTCTATAGAGAGCTCTGTCCATACAGCGCTCTTGTCGATAAGAATCTCTGTCCATAGAGAGTTCTGTCCATACAGAGCTCTGTCCATACAGAGTTCTGTCTAAAAAGAGCTCTGTCCATACTCCACTGTCTACCTGAACCTTGGGAGTCACGCAAGAGCGAGCAGCACCATGCCAGAGTGAGTTGGTGTTGCCATGACGAGAGCGCAAATAAGAAAGTGCGAAAAAC
Organism: Panulirus ornatus; assembly: GCF_036320965.1. Classification (NCBI taxonomy): domain Eukaryota; kingdom Metazoa; phylum Arthropoda; class Malacostraca; order Decapoda; family Palinuridae; genus Panulirus; species Panulirus ornatus. The sequence goes on from NC_092238.1 coordinate 5,788,506, forward strand.
ATGCTAAAAGAATAACTCTGCGGATGATGACGAGGGTCGGTCTTCACGTCGGCGAAGCCCCAGGAGTCACTCTTACTGCCTGTAAAATAATGGAGGTCATCTCGTGCCTCTTTGGTGCACTCTGGCGGACGCGAGGGGGGAAAACCTCACTCGCGTGGTCGACATGGGAGAATAAGCGAGATGGAAAAAGGCAGCGGGATATTAGATAGATAGATAGATAGATAGATAGATAGATAGATAGATAGATAGATAGATAGAGATAGAGGTAGAGAGAGAGAGAGTAGGAATGATGCCCTCTGTACAATACCAGTAGGGCTCACCCACACCAACATCACACTACAATATCCTGAGGACCCACAATACCAGCAGGAACCATAATACCAACAGGACCCCACAATAACCAGCAGAACCCACAATACCATCAGCAGGCCCCACAATAACCAGCAGAGCCCACAATACCATCAGCAGAGCCCATAATACCATCAGCAGGACCCACAATACCATCAGCAGGCCCCACAATAACCAGCAGAGCCCACAATACCATCAGTAGGCCCCACAATAACCAGTAGAGCCCACAATACCATCAGCAGGCCCCACAATAACCAGCAGAGCCCACAATATCATCAGCAGGACCCACAATAACCAGCAGAGCCCACAATACCATCAGCAGGACCCACAATAACCAGCAGAACCCACAATAACCAGCAGAACCCACAATAACCAGCAGGACCCCGCAATACCAATAGGACCCAAAATATCATCAGCAGGACCCACAATAACCAGCGGGATCCACAATAACCAGCAGGACCCCACAATACCAACAGGACCCACAATAACCACCAGGACCCACAATACCATCAGCAGGACCCCACAATAACCAGCAGGACCCACAATAACCAGGAGGACCCACCACACTGACGTTGCACCACAAGAACCTTTTGAAAGACCAACAAAAGACTTCGCCTGGATAAGTCACAATTTTACGACAGAAATCAATGATCATTAACTCGTAAAAATGCACTCGAGTTTTATTTTTCTTATTTCTTTTTTTAGACATAATTTCCAAAAGCGCGAAATGAGTCTATGAGCCAGGCAACACCTTTTGTGCTCCGGCAGCGCTGAGTCAATTAGATTACGGTGAAAAATCTGATTCATTCCCAAAACTTTACTTTCGCGTATTTCAGTGAATCTTGTTCGCAAATTAAGGCTACTGAATGACACATCTCTCTCTCTCTCTCTCTCTCTCTCTCTCTCTCTCTCTCTCTCTCTCTCTCTCTCTCTCTCTCTCTCTCTCCTGCTTCAAGGCCGAGAGTCATATGTCTCGTCCATTCTTTTCTGCTTCGTTTATTTTCTTTATGACTAAACCGAATCACTTGGTCGTGGTGAAAATATGGCATATAATGCATGAAATGATATATTATCTATCTATTAAGGCATTATCAGGATTACGAGAAAATACCGCCAATAATTTTGTTTTTCATACCCACAATTTTGCTATCATTCTCTCCCTCTCTCTCTCTCTCTCTCTCTCTCTCTCTCTCTCTCTCTCTCTCTCTCTCTCTCTCTCTCTCTCTCTCTCTCTCTCTCCCTGCCCCTCTCTTTTTTTTTTTAGACTACTGTCGCTACAGTATATCGTAGATAACCATATCTTCTTTTTTCTTTCTCTTTGCTCACCCGACCCGTAGAAATACATTTCAAGTCGTCGACATACGTTGCCGTCACAGCTGTGTCTGCCAGCTTGACGTGGACCTTGTCACAACGAGACCTAACCCTCACGCCACCTTCGTTTGCCCAAGCTGCGTCGAGGCTCACGCTTTATGAACTAACCGCACGACAGGATCTCGTGCCTGGTAAATGTGCTCTTATGGTATTAGATATATGCGAGTTACCGCCCTCGTGGATCTCCTGTTTTACCTTCCTCGAGGCACTGCTGGCTGTTTTGCCGTTTGCTTCTGTTCTCTTTTCGTGGAGCTGGTTCGGGGCCAGTCGGGTCACAGTCAACCCAGCTGTTCATCCTCGATTCATAGTCAACATAGCTCTTCATCCTCCCTAAGGGATTGGTCGACAATCATATCTATCTATCTATCTATCTATCTATCTATCTATATCTATATATATATATATATATATATATATATATATATATATATATATATATATATATATGTGTGTGTGTGTGTGTGTGTGTGTGTCTGTGGCAGAGAAGTAGAGAAAGCAGGGCATTGGCTGGAGGTTCTGAAAAGGGTCATTTGTCTGAGGTCTTGGTGACATGACGGATTACGAGTGATAAATGGAGGGGAGAGGGTGATGGAGGAGAGTGGTTGTAGGTCGCTGCTATATGGGTGTTGGAGGAACCGCTAGCGTGGTGGAGGGTGGTGGAGGGTGGTGTTGGGAGAAGGTCTCGCCGTTAGGAGATGGGTATTAAGTGGTATGGGGTGGGTGTGGTGGGTATAATGTGTACTTCAGGATCTAGTCTTGTGTTCTAGTGGGAGGTGTTATTTGGTGTGTGTGTGTATGTGTGTGTGTGTGTGTGTGTGTGTGTGTGTTAGAGATAAGCGTTGCAAAATGAACGTAGGAGGATTAATGTAAGGGTGAAGGTTGGAGGGGAATTATCGAGAGGGGGAAGGGTGCATTTTGCGGATGTAAGGTGTGGAAAGTTATGGGTAGCAAAGTAGATGTTTGAGGATAGGGGAGAGTAGATAAAATGCTGGAAGGCCGCTGTTGTGGAGTGGATAGTGGAGAGAAAGAGTGGCACCTGGAGGAGGGAAGGTGGTGAGGTGGGCGGTGTGGATAATTGTTGGTG
>NC_092238.1:5796308-5841308 GCF_036320965.1 Panulirus ornatus
AAGAGAAACGGTACATTTGCAGACCCTGAGTTCGAAACCAGGTGGTAGTGACTCGTCCTCGCTGGCTGTGGTTTCAACTAAGTCCTACGATTGTGCTCTGCAAATTAATTTATCCCCGTCTAACCAACGTGTTTGGCCAGTGAACTCGGTAAAAGAAAACGGTTCTGCCTATGATGCTGGGATCTGTGGGTTTGGCCCACAGAGGTTTACCAACGCCTTAGGCTAAGTACGTCCGGATGGTCGATCAGTCAAATAGTCTGTTCCTTTCTCATGGCCTTTGTGGTCTGGTGGGTATCATTCCTGCCACCTCCCGTCTCTTCGGGTAGTGGGTGTCAGCCTCGACGAAGGAGGCTTCAAATCTGTTTTGATTTCATTTACTCCAAGAACCCCTTTCTGAAAGGGTGGTGGCGTTTGATCCTAATATAAATGCATTATGTATATATATATATATATATATATATATATATATATATATATATATATATATATATATATATATATATATATGTATCGCATATCTGTGCCTTGATATGGATAAGTTTTATTATCAATTTGTTATCATTATCATCAATGTCATTATTATTATTATCAGTATCACTTCTATTATGCTTGTATTGGACCTTAGTTCTGGTGGGGTAGTTATTGTAGGTTCTCTCCTCAGTGGTGGGAGCTCGTGGTGAAGGGTAATTGGATTTACAAGTTAGTATTGTGGATTGAGTTTCTGGCGTGTGTGTGTGTGTGGGTGAGGGAAACTCGGAGTTGCGAGGCGGGTGTCGAAGCGAGGGCGACTGAGGGAGCGAGTTCGAAGGTGGCGGGCGCATAACGCCTGACTGGATGGGCTTTGGAGCTAAAAGCATACCTGTAAGACAGTAATGGAGACCAGAGTGGACGCTGGAGAGATATTAACTAACGTAATTCTTGGCTGCCGATGACTGAGCCAGCAGGTGGGAGTTGAAGTCTACTGGTACTCCATCTATGTAGAGCCAATGTGGAGGATATTCGTATTCACTCCAACTCAACCCCAACCACCACTCTAATACATACATCATCTGAGCCAATCGGTAGCTGTATGGAAACTATCTGTTAGCTATTTGGTGTTTTCCGACGCCCTTCTGTATCGTGAGGTATCACCTGACTCACCAGCTGGTTTAAGGAAGGATCTCAGAACCCCCTACTGGAAATCTTCCTACCGCCCTTACCCAATCAATGACTCCCTTCAGACAACAGCAACACGTCCTCTTTGAACGTCACACCCAGTAGGTACCTGTTAACCACATTCCTATCGTCTGCAACACCTATACGACATTAATCCCCTCCCAAGGAGGTATCCAGGACCCTTGTCGTATCGGTCCTGTGAACAATTTGCCCCACGAACCGAAAAAGGGAATATGACTGAGGACCCGTTGTAATACGTACGTATCGCGAAACCTCGTTACCTCTCTTTAGCGAGAATGCATTTTCTTTCGCTCTGTTGCAAGTTCCTGTTAACTGTTCCCTCCTAATGTACCAGAGTGTTACAGGGGACGCACAGAAGAAACGTAAACAAGTAAAACAAAAGAGGGAGGAGGTGGGAGGGAGGGAGGGAATGCAGAGAACGGCGTTGGAAACAATGGCTCCCCCTGCGGCATGGTAATGAAAGCTGCGTCTCACCCGGCCCTCCCTGCGCCATCAGGGTACGTCTCCTTCGTGATCTGATTATGCCGCAGGTACGATGTGTCCCTGATGGCGCCCTTGACGTTGAGTCTGATGGGCGGAGGTGTGTGGAGAGGGGGGGGGATGAACTTATCTGGGGAAAGCCGCTTTTGGAAGGGGAGGGGTGTGTGGTGGTGAAAGTGAGTGGTGGCGAGAGAGAGAGAGAGAGAGAGAGAGAGAGAGAGAGAGAGAGAGAGAGAGAGAGAGAGAGAGAGAGAGAGAGAGAGAGAGGGAGAGAGCATACAGCATAGCTGGGACACAAAAGTATCAACAATTCTAAGAATCCATTAGCGAGCAACGGACCGTATGTTTCACAATGCCGGCGGGGACCAGCTCACCAGCATTACCCCAACAGAGAAAAACAAACTGCAACTCTTATACCAAAAAAGACCTCGGCTGGATATGCCACAATGTCTGGGGGGGGGAGGGGAGGAGAGAGAGAGAGAGAGAGAGAGAGAGAGAGAGAGAGAGAGAGAGAGAGAGAGAGAGAGAGAGAGAGAGAGAGAGAGAAGGAATTCTCTGGGCTTGATCTTGATTCGTGAAAGGGAATCACGTTCAACGTGAGAAGGGCGTTATTATTAGCTTTCCGTGCGTTTGAGAACCGAAGAATAAGTTGGGGAACCAATTGTAAGTATTTCAAATGGCGCTTGCTTCGTAAATTTTCTCCCAGAGTTTTTAGTGGAAACTAAGTTCATCATCTCCATATATATATATATATATATATATATATATATATATATATATATATATATATATATATATATATATATATATAGATATGAATAGGAAACTGAATGAAGTTACATGGATAACTTTAGACGCTGGCATCTCCCTGTATTCAAAGCCAAGCCGAAGAAAAAACACACAGGTATTTTGCATACGAACACATTACACAAAGGAAATGATCAATTTAACTAGAAAGCCGTTCGTTTAATGTCTCAAGGGATTCTACTCATTCTAAAAAAAAAGGAGTCGGGTTAGAAAAAAGATAATCAATTTATTTCGCTTTGATGCGAGGCTGTTCAAGATATAACTATACTTCGTTTCTTAAATCGTTTCTTGTATTTAACGTTCTGTTAAATCGCGAGAGCCGTCTACTGCTAGAATATACTGCAGCCATAACATTAAAACAACAGAGGGTCTTATAAGGGGTTTATATAGGCTCATAAAATGACTCAGGTGGCTGTAACACACTCCACTAACCTCGGCGACGGGGAGGGAAGGAGTTAAGGCAGCGGCCAAGACAAAGAAGACATTAGGAAGAAATCGCTTTAACTTTCTTTTCATTCCTGCGTTGTGGTTCCCAGGGCTTTATGAAGCAGAGCCCCGAGGTAATGTAGTCATTTAAGTCTTCATTATTGACGATGTTTGTACGAGACGAGAAATTAGAAGAAAGAGATAAACATACAAACATTCATATTTAGCTTTTCCACTCTCGATCGCTGTTACCAGCGTAAGTGTGGTAGCGCCAGGAATAGACGAAGAAGGAAAGGCCGAATTCGCTCACATCCATTCTCTAGCTGTCATGTGTAATGCACCGAAACCACAGCTCCCTCCCTATCCACAACCAGGTCCCACAGACCTTTCAGTGGTTTACCTCGGACGCTTCCCATTAATATATCAACCCAAATATACCCAAAGGGAAATAGAGAGACAGAGACGCCAAGATTTCCTCTATTTCTGAAGACATTTTCAAGGTAAATAGTCTTAGATCTCGAGAAATAGGTGAAAGCTTGGCGTCTGTATCTTCCTACTTCCTGTGGGTTTATCTGGATTTAATCTCCACCGTACCATTGTGGTTATTTCAGTTAATATATCAAAAGCACTCATCGATGAAAACCTTAAGTAAACATTCGTCTCGCCTTCGAGGGTTAAACTTTCCTTCCCCCCTTCCCCAAACACACACACACACACACACACACACACACACACACTCACACACACACAATCTGATTCAAGGCGGGACTGCCATGATGGTCGTCTGAAAACTTAATCCTTCCTGTCAGAAGTTCATCTCTTTTCTTATAATCAGTCGATCAATAACCTTCCAAGACCCGGCCATTAGTGTTCAGCAAAGTTAGTCTTATAAATTTTTTTTCTTCCCCGCTAGCCAAACATTTTCTTTTCTTCTTGTCTTCCAGAACTTTGATATTGTGAAAGGTTTGTTGCCTCGACCTGGTTTAATATCATTTTCTTAATGCCTTCATACACATTTTTTCCCATTGTCCATTATCACCTATTGTTTCCTTTCCTCTTCAGTCCCTCGCTCACCTTCTTATCCACATAGACACACACACACACACACACACACACACACACACACACACACACACACACACACACACACATACCTGCTTTTACAATATCTTTTTACAGATAGGTCGCTTCTTTTCTCGTCAATTAAAAAAATGAAATAATCTACACCCTCCCTAGTAATACTCCAGTAATACTGCACCAATACCCCACCATCCACACCAACACACGGCATCATTATCCACAAACCAATCTCGCCATCTCCCGAGATCTGCAACCACCGTGACCAGCAGACTAACAACGTCGTTAGACAGACTCCAATCATCAAAGCAACACCTCTGTTCCACAGGCGATACTCCTAAGGCCAGACACGTTGGTCGTCCTTTCTTACATCTTGAAAAAATGAACATGACGGAGCCATTCTATTTCTCTCATTCAAATAACATTGTGTCTTACGAGCACACATCAAATCTATTTTAGCATACGATGCTTCTCGCCTTACACTGGCACCTTCCTAAAGACATCCTCCTTGTTGACGCCTCGTTCAGGCACATCCACACGATATGTGAGGTTTACACTGTGTCACCATTATCAACATAATTCATCTCTTGGATGTTCACTCTAGTAACACATTTTCATTCCACGGCTTCTCTACCCATCTTCCTTGCTTTCTTACTTACACTTTACAATCTGAAACGTCCTCTTGATATCCATACTGCTGTCGCAATGACTCAGATGGCCTCTAACCGTACTTATCATATGTTCTTCTGCCATATATTCTCCCTTAGAAAAGTGTCCTCCTCCCTCAGTTCCTTAAATTTCCCTCCAGATGGCACATGACTGGCCTCATCTCTGCCACTTCGGGGCTGCATATACAACTGCCATCTCTACTGGAAATCAACCCAAGGTTGTGGGGCATGACTCTCGCTCGGCCTTGAGATCGCCAAACACACATTCACACCCAATTTCGAGGCCTCATTCATCTTTCGTCCGGAGTCCCGCGTCTTCGTTACCACGCATCGAGAACTCCTGTTCCTTAGTCTACTCAAAGATTATGCGTACATAATCATGGTCCACCTGGAGGCAATTTGAGCGATACATCTCTTAAATACCAGCTGTTTCGTTCTGACTCCCTTGAGGCTGTTCTTTAATTAACAATAATTATTTCTAAAGAGACAAGATAACACTCCTTTAATCAACTTCAGTTTTATTAATTAGAAGCTTGAGGGTTCGCTTACCCCTTGGATATGCAACGTTGCTGCTTTTACGTAACTAGAAGAGCTGACTGCTTGTTTATATATATATATATATATATATATATATATATATATATATATATATATATATATATATATATATATATATATATATATATATATATCATATCATACTTTGTCGCTGTCTCCCACGATAGCGAGGTAGCGCAAGGAAACAGACGAAAGAATGGCCCAACAAAAGAAAAAAGCTAGCGTCAGTACGGTCACCAATTTGAGTTACTTACTCCCAATTTACTGTTTCTGCTTGAAGACCTCAATCGTTTACTTCAAATTACTACCTTCTTTACCCCCGAAGTTTGCTTCGTGTCTTGCTTCAAATACTCTGGCTGGATGATGTCTTGGCAGGCCACTGGCTGGGCGCCGGCCAACCTTTGCACTGGTAGATACTGCTTTCTCCACGCCACTGATGATATATCAACATTCCACAATCATCATGCTTCTAAATACATCCCTGAAGGGGTGAGGGGGTGTTCCTTTTCGAGGACTTCTCCCTTCCACTTACCCGGAACACAGGTAGACTGTTTTAAGCTGAGCACCCGCCCAGGTGTGTTGCTGCCATAGCTATCTCCTCTGTGTGTGTGTGTGTGTGTGTGTGTGTGTGTGTGTGTGTGTGTGTGTGTGTGTGTGGTGTGTGTGTGTGTGTGTGTGTGTGTGTGTGTGTGTGTGTGTGTGTGTGTGTGTGTGTGAAGCAATACCTCGATAAACCAGATATGTTCGAAATCGTTTCGTTTTTCTAAACAAAATACAGTCAGCAAAACTTTGCCTGAACAGAGGAAGCCTTTTCTCTGTGGTACAACACTGAGAAAGACTCAGGGTTTTTCTTCGCTGTAGAATTGTTCACTTGATCCTTAGAGTCATACTTCGAGATATTCATTTCATATCTTTTATTCGACGTGACCTGTGGATATGGAATTCGTATCATTTTTGAAACATAACCCAGTAAAGTAAGACTCACTAAATAAACCAGAAGTATGAATGAAGAAGCAATCTTTGCTGTGAGTTTCGTCGCTACAGAATCATATCATTTCCTTCAAGAAAAGCCAAGAGATAACATAGGCTATACAGTTTACTTTAAAACAGCATATAAACTGTTAAGACCTCTCGCTTCATCCTCATACCTGCAGTCAACACAGGAGGAAAAACCTTTGAACACAATGATATGTATGATACAGATAACGTAAGTCACGTTACCAAAACCTTACAATAATGTTTATTTTTGTATCTATGATTGCTTATAGTCAGGTTCCGTCAATCCCCAAGTTTGGCGAGGACACCGAAGCTGTTATCGATCAATGACGAGAATAAAGACGAGAGGATTAACCTTCGATTAATCTTCGACTAATCGTGACAGGAGAACACATCCCTCATTAAGGATTCGCCAGCTCTCGCGTCATCTTTACGGGTTCTTTCAGATCCATCACCAATGACATTAAACGGACTTCTAAATCTGTCATCAGTCGACTTCGTTCATCTCTCGGGCTCTTGTGGGTCACATACATATTTAAAGTCGAACGACATTACGTAAGCCTTTGTGGCCCATATAAATTGGAAGCTATACTGCACTACGTAAGGTTTTGTGGTTCATATATATATACTCCAAACTAAGCTACGTCACGTGAGGCCCTACGCGTGCAAATAAGTCCCTCCTCCCTCAGGCACCTCGAGGCTGGACATCTGTTCGCAAGTAGTTTTCACAGGTCACGGTCGGTCCTCCAGCTCACCTAATGGACCTGATCAAGGAGGCCCGACGGAGGTGACCCACCTCCCCTGACCAACACCACCGCCACAGCCACCACTCCCCCAAGTTCGTCCTCCTCCTCCTCCTCCTCCTCAGCGTCTTGTGTCTCTGTTAGCATGGTTCATGTTCCCTGGAGGGAGGGAGGAAGGAGTTGGGGTTGTTTTTGCCTCTATTTGTCTCGCCTGTCTGCCGCTCTGTCATGCACACGTGACGGGGATGACAGTCCTCACCGACGAGTCGTGGTCTGAAATTTTTTCTCCTTTCTTTTTTTCCATTTCTTCTCTCAAGGGATTTTTTTTCTCTTTAGCTTCTCGTTAGTACAGCACACTGTGAGTGTGTGTGTGTGTGTGTGTGTGTGTGTGTGTGTGTGTGTGTGTGTGTGTGTTATGTGATTGTAACTCTTGTGCTACGAAGACCTTAAAACACTGGCTCTGCCCTTCACGCTGGGAACACTTTCATCGACCGAAGCCCAAAAGGTGAGGATATGGACATTTGGGTTCGCTTGCAACCGGACCACCTGTCTAGGATTCGAACCCGGGTCCTTAAGACTTATGGCTCCCAACGCTTACCATTAAATAACGTGGTTTCATGTGTTTGTTGCGAGTTAAGAGTTTCTTATACGAAATATCTTTTTTTTTCACATTGGTGGATCACTGTACCCTACAATCCTGTCTCCAAAAATGAAAGAGATGAGAAAGAAAAGAAGAGAAAGGTTAGGTTAGGTGCAGTGCTATAACTTGATGCTAATCTCCATTACCAAAATGACCGGAGGATAACACCAAACCCTCTATCGTCGCCGTGATCCTACGTTATCATCATTTATGATTCGTTATTGATCTATCATTTACGAGGATCAAAATAAAGGACTAGTCTTGGGGGGAAGGGGGGGAGGGGGTCATGGTAACTTTTTTTTTCTCTTCCATGGCTTCCCCGACACCCTTCTGAGCCAGGCCTCATTACGAACCCTGCGGGAGTTCGAAATTTTGCGTCCCCTTTAGGTGAGAGAGAGAGAGAGAGAGAGAGAGAGAGAGAGAGAGAGAGAGAGAGAGAGAGAGAGAGAGAGAGAGAGAGAGAGAGGACGTATTTCCCCAGAGGGAGTGAAGCAGTGAAGGTCCCTGGAGGAGTTCCTTCGTGAGGTCGAAGCGTTTCGGGTGTGTGTCCAAACCCGTCAGTGTGGGGAGAATGAGAGAGTTCTTAAATCAGGTAGAAACATGGCGTTCTATTCCCCTTGAGGAACAAGCTGGGGAGTTTAGCGATCACACAGCGTTCACTCCAGGCTAAGACGAGTTACCGGGAGCGTTCTTTAATCGGGTCAAAATATGGCGTTTCGTTCCACCGGAGACAAGCTGGTGGATCGACGTTCACCTGGCGTTCCACCGGAGTCAAGCTGGTGGATCGACGTTCACCTGGCGTTCCGCTCCATGACAAGCGGAGAAGGAATTCTTTTAAGGGACTCACAATAAGGCCTTTCGTTTCCTGTGGTCATTTTCACAAGGGTCAATGTGGACTGGTCTGCATCGGACGCAATGTAAGGAATAGGACTCCTAATGCGTCCCGGGGATGGGTGAGGTATTCACCATGCTAACTGTGATCGCATTTCATTCACACAACGAAGGAGGATCTTCTGGTGTGTGCTTTGTGATCTCTGTGTCTGTCTGTCTGTCTGTCTTTCTTACTGTCTTTCTCTTCAGGAATGAAAGGCTTTCTGTCACCTGCCTTCCCCACGTACCTCTCTCTCTCTCTCTCTCTCTCTCTCTCTCTCTCTCTCTCTCTCTCTCTCTCTCTCTCTCTAACTTTGGTAAGTGGGTGGTGGCCAGCTCATCGACCAGAGATGTGTATTACCGGCACTATACCAGCTCGGGGTCACTGGCGGCTGCGCAGTGAGCCTGCACTTCGGTGGCTGTTAAATGTCACTCCTTTCGCCCAGGTAATGTGTCTTTTCCTTCTGCTTCTCTCTTCTCCTCCTTCCTTCTTCTCTCTCTCTCTCTCTCTCTCTCTCTCTCTCTCTCTCTCTCTCTCTCTCTCTCTCTCTCTCTCTCTCTCTCTTTGTGTCACATTAAACGATGACGTGTGTTGCTTTCTAATGTGAAGTGGGCACCAGCTTCAGGTATTCTGCACACACACACACACACACACACACACACACACACACACACACGTTATCCTAGAGGGCAGCAGTTTACACAAACATCTTTCTCCCTCACTTTCATTAATCAAGCCCGTGTTTACATCTGGAGTATGACATGTTTGCAGTGCAAATGCCGACACGCGAGATTAATCTGCAGCGCGTGCCCTGTTAGACGTACACGTGCCGGGTAGGATAACCGTGCAAACAGAGACTCAATAATGTGATCAACCTCTGGGTATGTCAGCCATACTCGGGGGCTATCCCAGTGTACAAGAACGCAGCTCTGGCTGGTCGTCCTGTGAAATGACCGGGCGCTCAACTCATGATCTTTTTAGGACAGTTCACCCTAGAAAAAAAAAAAAATTGAAAAAAGGGGTTGATAGATCCCCCCCCCTCGCTGACTTTATCGTCCATTTTGAGATCGATGTGAGTGATTTTAGGTGGTGTTCTGAGGCATTTTCTCAAATATGGGGTCCAGTGATATACCTGGACGCATTTCCACAGATATATGGGTTTTAATACGTGTCCGAAGCCACAGTGATGATTAACCGAATCTTTTATCTCGTTTTTTTCTCCTCTTTCCTTTACGAAGACGATAATCTAAGACGAGTCCCACTATATATATACAGTGACCCCCCGAGCTTAACTTGGTTTGATTCATGGCGATGATTTTCACTATTAGGCCCGTGTATCAAAACTTCCTCCAACGATTAGGGTAATTTATGGCACCAGTGGCTCGTGGTGTCCTCTGATTAACCTTTGACCCAAAGGGGGGGGAGAGGGAGGCGAGCGAGGTCAAGGGAAAGAGAGAGAGACACACAAACACATTTCACAATTCACGTCGCGTCAAAGGCAGTTCCAACACAACCCTGGTGTCGTTCTTGTGTGATCTAATCCACTAGGAAACCCCGGTTTCTGCGCATAATTGCTCTCAGTAAAGAGGTGATTACTTGAGTTCATTACGGTCGGCGAGAGTCATTAGTGACACAATTAAGCAAAGCTATTATAAGGATTCTATACACTGCTTGTCGAAGCTGAGTGGAGAGGAAGAAATAGATAATTGTGTGACCTGGGTTTTGAAGTCTGATGGTCAGTTGCTGAAACGTATGGTAGATGAATGGACGCGAGAGTTGAGGCAGGTCCTCCCCACACACACACACACACACACACACACACACACACACACACCTTCCAAGCTTGGTTGATGCAGTAGGGTATGAGCGGCCATATTTCAGGCACCGTTCCCCGGGGTTAGAGTAGTGGCGGTGGGAACCGATGTTATTGGGAGGCGTCTGTAACCATTTATCAGAGCCTCTGTCCTACTCGCTCTTCCTCATAAATTTCTGCTCCTCTCTCTCTCTCTCTCTCTCTCTCTCTCTCTCTCTCTCTCTCTCTCTCTCTCTCTCTCTCTCTCTCTCTCTCTCTCTCTCTCTCTCTCTCTCTCTCTCTCTCTCTCTCTTTTACAGAGGAGCGGGTCGTCATCAACGCCAGGGCTTCCCGGCGTCGGCAGGAGACGAGGAAGAAGCAGCAGCGAGCAGAAATAGGAGCAATGTAGCGACAGTAGCAAGAGGAGCAGCAAGAGTAGCAAACGTCGCTAGCAAAGGCGCCATCAGAGAACAACAGTGGGGTCAATAGAAGGAGAAGCAACAGCAGCAGCAACAATGACAAACAGAAGCAACAGATAATCCAACAGCGGGCGTGGCAACAGCAGCAACGGGAGCGTTGACGACAACAGAAACGATGGATAATATAACCATCACCATCTCTCCAACCATTCGCCACCGCCAACACTCACACAACCATCACCACCACCATCACCAACAACACCATCACTGACACCATAGCCACCACACAGCCATCATCATCATCTCCAACACCACCACCAACACCATCACTGACACCATCGCCACCACACAGCCATCATCATCCCCACCACCACCACCATAGCCACCACACAGCCATCATCATCTCCAACATCATCACCAACACCACCAGTACCCCATAGCGACGCAAGGAACAGTCCCTCAACCCTATACCCCCCCTTAATATACACCCTCTTTATCATTTCATTAATCCCAGTTACCATACCTTCAGTATGGGCGAATATAACAAACCAGAGCCCACCATTTATCTCGTTATTTACCTCACCTTGTCTTCATTAAATGAGGTAACTCATCTCCTACTGACAGTCCTGGGAGATGAGAAATAATGAGAGAAAAAATGAGAACTCTCTCTCTTTTTTTCTTTTAATGAGGAATTACGGAGAATCATGATTTTTGTACCTTCGCTTGCAACAGGTCAATGAAACGGGCAGAGACTAATGGAAAGAAATGTATAAACTTTTTTTTTTAATGTTTGTGTGGAGGGGATTAATACTCCACCCTCCCCCTTCCAACACTGGATGACGAGGTTTTTTCCCCCTTTTTGATCTCCCTTTCCCCACACTCCACATTACCTCCCCTATCAACCATCTCCCTACCATTTTCCTCCCCTATCTGCTTACTCATTTTCTCTCCCTTCTTCGGACTATCTTTCCGCTACCCGTCTTCCACTCACACCCACCACATCTTATCCCTACACCTCCGTTCTCCATTGCAAACTCCACTCGTCTTCGACACGCCATCCCTAACACCTCCACCCACCCACCCACCCACACACACATCCTTCCACTTGTAGCCTCCATCACTCGAGTGACGTCCCCCGCACAGGAATATCCAAGAGCCAATTAAGAGACCCGGAGTGTTCAAAAGCAAACAATGGTCTGGAACTCCCAGGCCAGGTACTGTAAACCCTACCTGACATTACCATGAGCGCGGGTGTACACCGCGATGAACACACTGGCTCTCTCTCTCTCTCTCTCTCTCTCTCTCTCTCTCTCTCTCTCTCTCTCTCTCTCTCTCTCTCTCTGCCTCGGCGATCCAGCCGAAGTGAGCAGCAGCAGCAGCAGAGGAAGTGGTGTGGGTAATCATCAGTAACACTCATGTCACTTACCACGGCGCTTATAACCTGGTGGGGTGGAGGCTTAGGGAGGAGAGGAGGGAGGAGGGGGGTTAGGGCTATCCACACATTTGCTCTTTTGTTCAGATCGCCTCTCGACCTTTGGGACCGACGCTTGCATTCATAGCCTGAAGGAGAATCCTCTTTCGGAGTAGGATTAAAACTAATTATGAGTGGGATTTTCCTTCTCTTTTCTTTTTTTTTTTTGGGGGGGGGGGTTCGGTCTTTCGCGATATTCAGTGAAGGGGGTGAGGGGAATTTTTCGACCAAGAGCTAACCCGAGTGAGCATTGAACTGAATGCCTTCAACTTTTGACCCAACGAAATCTCTTCATGTGTGCCTGAATCTGTCTTTGTCTCCTGGCGTGCTTACGTCTGCTCACATGCGTAAAACATACAGAGAGAGAGAGAGAGAGAGAGAGAGAGAGAGAGAGAGAGAGAGAGAGAGAGAGAGAGAGAGAGAGAGAGAGAGAGAGAGAGAGAGAGACGTCCATAAATCACCTAGAAAATCGAGAGGAACGCTTCAGTTCTGGTGGAAACATCACACAGCCACAGGCGTGGAGACCCCCTTGCAAGCCAGGGACGTGGCGTTCTATCTCAATCACCTCATCGCCTGGAGGAGGACGGCAGCCAGACCCCCCACCAACACACACACACACACACACACACGCGCACACACACACACACGCTTGCAGCGATAACCACCCACCTCGGCCTGGTTCAACCGCCCAAGCCTCGCTCGACACCACCTCGAACAGGAACCTGAAATCGGCCAAGTGAAATAAAAATTCAAAAGCTTCGACTACCCGACCCGTGTTTACGTACAGCTTTCCTGAAGAAGGGGATCTTAAACATCTCTTTTTCTTTCAATCATGGAATGTAACACTGGAAGCCTGGAAGTTATTCCTGGATAACGACCCAAGGGTATTGGATCCTAGGTATGAGCGTGGGCTACACCGTACCTCGGAGAACCAGCGTGCTGAACTACAGGTTAAAGACTGGGGAAAGGCTCGGAACATCTGAACCCAAAAAATGATTCATTCGAATCGCGTTTCTAGACTCGAGATATACTGACCCAAAAAACTACTGGTTTCTCATTCAGTGACGAGACTACATAGGACTACGAATTATCTTTCTAAGGTAATACATACATTCTACAGTCAGTTAGCGTAAAACGTGCACGTAATCAGTTCATCTTTGCACACCTGAAAGATGTATATAGGTAAACAACGATAAAATGATAAGAATATGGATGCCATGCACAATTTACTGGAAAAAAAATAAATGTTATAAACTAGTTCACTAAGAGACGTCACATCAATTCAACGCAAACTACAATAAACGTGTAATTGTGAAGATCCGTAAATGATTCTCTGATATGATGTTTCCACTTCAGCCAAGTTTTCGTCATAGAATATCAAATGCTGCAACAGACTGCCTGAACTGTGTGGCTGAATTTATATTTCAGTCGTATGTTTTATTCGTCAATAGGCCAACAATTCAGACCTCGATTTCTTTGTCATAAACAAATGCATATTAGTTTGTGTGGTAGCCGCCAGCACGCTGTGGGGCTTCGCTACTCATAACACCATGCGGCAGACGTCAATGGCACAATGTGTGGTAGATATCACTATGTGGCAGACATCATTGGCACACTGTGTGGTAGACACCACTGGCACACTGTGTGGTAGATATCACTATGTGGCAGACACCATTGGCACACTGTGTGGTAGACACCACTGGCACACTGTGTGGTAGATATCGCTAAGTGGCAGACATCATTGGCACACTGTGTGGTAGACACCACTGGCACACTGTGTGGTAGATATCACTATGTGGCAGACATCACTGGTACACTGTGTGGTAGACACCACTGGCACACTGTGTGGTAGACACCACTGGCACACTGTGTGGTAGATATCACTATGTGGCAGACATCACTGACACACTGTGTGGTAGACACCACTGGCACACTGTGTGGTAGACACCACTGGCACACTGTGTGGTAAATATGACTGTGAGGCAGACACCACCGACAAACTGTGTGGTAAAAACCAGTGCGTGCCAGACGTCACTGACACATGAAGGCAGACTGAAATACCCAATTATCTGAGTGGCTGCGAAAACTGACATCGAAAATCGTCGTTTTCCACAGAATTCTAAATCCCCTAAAACCAGATCTTCATAACGGAAAGCAGTTATGATAACTGTTCTATAAATATATATATATATATATATATATATATATATATATATATATATATATATATATATATATATATATATATATATATTTGTTTAAACGTGTCAAAATTAGCTTCCTGACTTTCATACATTCTTTTACCAAAACATTGTCATCCTCTTCCTCACCCCCCTTTCACTCTTTTTTTCCTCCAGCAATATCGATCCTGAAAACACATAATTCTTGGGAAGGGCAGAGCAACATGAGGAGGGTCATTTGGCCACATTCTCAGGGCGTGAGCTGAAGGTCAGTCGAAGGAGAAATGAGAGAGATGGGTTGGGGTGGGGGCGCTGGCTGGGGGTTGCTGCTCTGTCCTTCCTTGCTTCAATGAATGGACATTGCTGGCTGCCACACCGCAGGGTAATAATCCTTACAGCCTTGTGTGGGGGAGAATGTAGATTATCACACACACACACACACACGCCCCTCTCCTCCGGCTTGCCTGTGGCGTGCAGAGAGGCATGTCGTACTACGACACTGAGCAGTTATGTTCCTTCTACATCAGGGGTGATAAAGCGTACACATATTGTCCCGAGCTGCTGAGCAAGTACAGCGTGTGTTATGTGAGTGTATGAAGTCCCCAATTTGTTGAGAGGTTATGATAAAGAGTTAGCGAGGTGTATGCACAGGTTGTGTATGCAACCAGTATACCACGAGAGAAGTTACTGTGGTTAATATTAGAAGTAAAGAGAAACTTGCGTGAAATATGTGAATTAATAATGGGGAAGCAACATTTTTGTGCAGGCGTATGTGGAGTGCACGGCATGTAAACACTGGGGAAAATATTGTCCAAACTTGTATCGTTAGGTAAAGGTTGTATACGATGTCTTCAATACCATAAGTCTGGTAAGAACAAAGTATTCTGAGAAGTCGCAGTGAACGGAGGTAAATGAAGTCTTCTGTGGGCCATGTACCTAGATACTTCTACGAGACAATTAGGGATGATAATTGTTTTTTATATTTTCATTTAACAACGTTTTGATTTTTAAGGTTTCGGCCAAAAGATATTTTACAAATCCTCGAAATATAAATTTACAGAACGGCTGGGTAGCCCGTGGGTGTGTTGGCCTGGTCATGTAACTGCTGTATGACTGATAACAGCTGGTGTGGACTGTGAACCAGGTACAACCACCGCTGTTATTACATGACATATCAACATATATATATATATATATATATATATATATATATATATATATATATATATATATATATATATATACTATTCGCCATTTCCCGCGTTAGCGAGGTAGCGTTAAGGACAGAGGACTGAGCCTTTGAGGGAATATCCTAACTCGGCCCCTTCTCTGTTCCTTTTTAGGAGAACTAAAAACGAGAGGGGAGGATTTCCAGCCCCCCGCTCCCTTCCCTTTTAGTCGCCATTTATGAAACGCAGGGTAAACATGCGATTGTCCAAGACAATCGCATGTTTACCTAATAGCGTCCTAGCTTCGTCTCTTTGATCTATATCAACTGACTGTTATATTTCTCTCTTGTGTCTCCCCTTATAATTTGATTATTACACGAAAGTGCACTTGGGAGCTTATCGTGTTTCATTTTCCCCGTGGACTCATAGGAATATCTTGATATATATATATATATATATATATATATATATATATATATATATATATATATATGTGTGTGTGTGTGTGTGTGTATAATGCTCTGATGCACAGTCACAAGGACCACATACACTGAGAGTTCAAAGCATATATAAAAGACCCACACACACACACACACACACACACATTAACTCGCACACAAAACACACATTTGCTCTCGGACCAACGCCCACCCCATTAGCACATAAACAATATCCATCTGGAACAATAAACCTTCCTTTTAGTAAACAAATTCGCTCAAAGCACAACACGTTTTCTCTGTTAGACTACATCAGGCGCGCGCAGGTCCACAGGGCGTTAAGACACCTGAGCCAGATAACAATTATAAAAGACGAGGATGTCTGCACAACAAACAGGGACGTGTTTTCAGAACGAAGGATAAAAAGAAAATTTCACATAAGACAAATGAGACGACAAAGGACGTAAACTGGATTAGGGCCTCGAGAACTCTGTGTGTGTGTGTGTGTGTGTGTGTGTGTGTTGTCACCAGCACAAGCCAGGGATGACCAGCCACCTTCCTACACCAACCCCCTCCCCCTCGTGTGCCAGTCTTACTTTCTGTTATATAATATATATATATATATATATATATATATATATATATATATATATATATATATATATATATATATATATATATACCGTATATCAATACTATCGAGTACAATGCAAAGCCGGGTTCAACCTACTAATCACCTCTCACACCAAGAGGAAAATAAAAGTTCACTACCCAGTAATCTTGGAAACAATTTTACACAACCAGGAACTAGGACCTCCAGAATGTGGTAATTGTGTGTAATGCCTGACGAAACAGTACTTATGCAACTTTCGAAGGTATGTGCCCTCGACGTTTCTGCTGAAAATACGAACGGCTTGGGAACTATAAATGGGAGTTCAGTAAAATAGTTGAGTGCCCCCTTCAGTTTCGCTGAGTTTAGGCGCACAGAAAACCGATATAATTTCTCTTCTTTATTTTTTTTCTTTTTGATAACTAGAATTCTCTTGGGCTTCGAGTCTGATGTATTTTTGATTATTTCACAATAAGATTTCAACCCCACAGAATACTCTAGTTTGAACAGATGCATCTGGAATGTGCCTCAATTTTTTTTCTTCAATTTTTCTGTCTCTGGCTCAGGGCCAATCCGACTTACCTATATCTGTGGAAATATGATTTTGAGAACATCTCGAACCTTTTAATATCGTCCAGGAAAAGAAAAGATTTCTACTCGATTCTCTTCTTTATATTACTGAGACGGTTCGGTCGACTTATTATGGAACTCAATACCAGCTCTTACATTCTATATCATTATATATATATATATATATATATATATATATATATATATATATATATATATATATATATATATATATATATCTTTCTTTCTTTCTTTCTTTCATACTATTCGCCATTTCCCGCATTAGCGAGGTAGCGTTAAGAACAGAGGACTGGGCTTTTGAGGGGAAATCCTCACCTGGCCCCCTTCTCTGTTCCTTTTTGGAAAAAAAAATGAGAGGGAAGGATTTCCAACCCCCCGCTCCCTTCCCTTTTAGTCGCCTTCTACGACGCGCAGGAAATACGTGGGAAGTATTCTTTCTCCCCTATCCCCAGGGAGGATATATATATATATATATATATATATATATATATATATATATATATATATATATATATATATATATATATATATATATATATATAACAGTAGGTGTAAAATTCCTTTACGTTTTCATAAAACATTTCACAGAAAAAAAAAATATATTCTTTTCCCCTCGAGATCAACTGAGATCAAGTGAACTGTTGTGTGTTAGGTAAAGTTCTCACCCTGGATAGCTGGGTCCATCCCTATTCAACTGTAGGTAGACGCCACCTCTCTCTCTCTCTCTCTCTCTCTCTCTCTCTCTCTCTCTCTCTCTCTCTCTCTCTCTGGGCGGCGGTGGCCAAGTCTACCAGGCAACGAGGGAACTCTGTATGCGTTTGTCTCTAGCGCCAAGAGGAGGAGGATGTCTCGTGGGTCGTCAAATTTTTTTTTTTTTTGCCAGGTAGGCAAGGTGCGAGGAGGAGGAGGAGGAGGAGGGGCGACACCATGCGTGAGTACCAGATGACACCACTGATGAGTGAGGGTAAGATGACTCACGGGTGAGTATGGGCATGACGTGGGTGTGGCAAGATGATTCACACGTGGGTTATAGGGGGGAGATGAGTCAAGGGAGGGGGGGTCAACTTGGTGAGCTGTGATGGGTCAATATGACGCGGATGAACGGTAGGCGAATCCTGATTCGTTGATGAATATGGCAAGGTGATACTTTGGTAGACATTATGTAAGACGAATCACTGATGAATAAGATAAAGCCATCTCGTTTCAGTGAGGGACACGAGGTGATGACTCACGAATGAACATGGCAAAAATGATTCACGAGTAAACAGGGCAATAATGATTCTCCAGCGAATGTGACAAAATGATTCATTAGTGAACATGTCCAATTGAATGACTAGCGAATGTGGCAAAGTGATTCTTCAGCGAATATGACAGAATGTGATTCAATCGTGAATATGGCAAAATGAATCATGTTCCTCACCAACGGTATTCGAACACACCTGATTCGAAATCTTGGGCACCTGTTGCCGTTTGAGCTATAAACAGGGCGATAAAATCTTATATTAATATTCAACAAGGCGACACATTTGCATAGATAATATGTTATTGGCATAAGGCGCTACTTTCATTTGATTTCGTGAAAAGGATGAAGGATTAAAGCAGAGAGAGAGAGAGAGAGAGAGAGAGAGAGAGAGAGAGAGAGAGAGAGAGAGAGAGAGAGAGAGAGAGAGAGAGAGAGGAGTGGATGACCTTATTCATTACATCAAAACATCCTCTTTTATCCCGGAATAAACATCTGAATATTCATTATCTATCTAGAGGGAGCTTATTGGTGACTGAACCCATTCGCCCACAAAGTTCACACTGGCATTTTGAAATTACGTTTTTTGGACTCAAGAGATTCATCGCTGATTTAAGAGGGTTACCTCAGTCCTCCCGCCTAGATAATTCATGTTACCACGAAAGAATCATTCGAGACTGAATTACAGAAATGATCTTCCAATCAGTTTTGATTCTATAAGAAAAAGAAAAGAAAAATTGAGCCATTTATCAAGTACCCAAAGAAATATGACATTTAATATCTTTCCCTT
The DNA here is from genome assembly GCF_036320965.1 of Panulirus ornatus. Taxonomy (NCBI): domain Eukaryota; kingdom Metazoa; phylum Arthropoda; class Malacostraca; order Decapoda; family Palinuridae; genus Panulirus; species Panulirus ornatus. Next base: position 5,815,450 of record NC_092238.1, read on the forward strand.
TTCTCTGTCTGTCTCTGTCTGTCTCTGTCTCTCTCTCTCTCTCTCTCTCTCTCTCTCTCTCTCTCTCTCTCTCTCTCTCTCTCTCTCTCTCTCAATGGGTACCCGTGACCATAGCAATACTTCATTCTTGTAATGTAATCACGTCGTTCAATACTTTTCCACAACCTTTTACAATTCTGCTTATGAGCGGAATTCGAAGCTCTTTCTCTTTTCCCCCTCCCCCTTTCAGCTAACTGTACTTAAAAGAATTCGAATTCATTCGAACCCTTCCCATTTGCTTGATCTAAGGCATCAAACCTGAAGGACATGCACCACCTCTTGGCCACTGGCCGTGCTTCGGGCAAGCAACGCAAGAGCTACATAGGCAACGAGAGCGTCTGGATAACAGTAAAAAGGAAGAGTTTCTGATCTGGGTAAACAATCTTATGGATCGCGGAGGCTGGGGTAGGGGGTGATGGGGGCGGCGGGTGGTGGTGTTGGGGGGGGGGACCCCAGCGGCCACAGGCACCTGGTGCCATCTATTGAGCGAATCCGCAATTACCGTCCTTGGCCCGTCTCCCAGCCTTATCTGACTCGACAGCGCATCTCTCCTCTTGTTTACCGTCTGGTGCCACTGAGTAATTTTCGGTGATTTACTCACGCGTGGCCACTAATAGCCGAGTAAATCTTCCTGATTTATTCTTCCCCACCGAAATTTCTTTTTTTTGTTTTTTTGAGCTGGATGCATTACTTGAGTAAATAGGATTAAGCCCCCCACGTGGTGATACGAAGCAATCTTTTACATTTCCACCATGAGTTTCTTTCACGCCGTCTTTTCTCTTTTCTTCTTCTCTTTCTTCTTCTTCTTCTTTTTGAACTTCTTTTCTTTTATCTTCTCTTTCTTCTGCTTCTTCTTTTTGAACTTCTTTTCTCTTATCTTCTTCTCTTTCTTCTTCTCCGTTTTGAACTTCTTTTCTTTTATCTTCTTCTCTTATTCTTCTTCTTCTTCTTCTCTTTTTTGAACTTCTTTTCTTTTATCTTCTTTTTTACTCATTTTGCTCTTGTACAAAATACTGAAGCATTATAACTCTTTTCCTTTCGAGGTGAAATAAAAATTACAGATTTTTGCCTTTCAGATCACTTAATGAGCTCTCTCTCTCTCTCTCTCTCTCTCTCTCTCTCTCTCTCTCTCTCTCTCTCTCTCTCTCTCTCTCTCTCTCTCATGCGTGACCCTTAACAACGCGTACCTCACGCGACTCGTTCTTCGTCACTCACTCTACACTTTCCCCCCACGCCGCGGTGAGTGGTAAACCCGCACGCCTTCTTTGCAATCTCGCCAAAATCTCTCGTCGTAAGTACCGGCAAGTACTCTTAGCAAAAGAAAAGGGGTGGTTGAGCTTCTCAGGGAAAAGAAAAATGCAGGTAAAACTGCTCTCTCTCTCTCTCTCTCTCTCTCTCTCTCTCTCTCTCTCTCTCTCTCTCTCTCTCTCTAGATAGGAGCTTCCCAGACGAAGTTACATTTTCCACAACGTCCCTCCAACTCTTTGCGTTTTGGGTTGTGGTGTGGTGTAGTGTGGTCTGTGTGTGTGTGTGTGTGTGTGTGTGTGTGTGTGTGTGTGTGTGTGTGTGTGTGTGTGGTGTCATGGTACTGAACACTTCATGAGTGTCGAACCAGCCAGTGGTATACCACTGGCATGATGTCTACGTGCGTGTACATAAAAAAGACGTACACCATATGGCCGAGTCCTCACGTCGGTCTGAGGTTCCACTATACCCGGCAAAGGGATATTTCAAAGCCACGTCAAGGACGGGCGCGCGCCTCTCCATGAACCATTTCCAAAGGTGGAGCTCTTTCGACGAGAACTGAGGAGTTCCATGATGAACTGTTAATACTGGAAACCTTACGAAGCGCTGTCACAGAAATGAGGATTTACCTCCCAGGACCTATCTATCACATAACACTTCTCTCTCTCTCTCTCTCTCTCTCTCTCTCTCTCTCTCTCTCTCTCTCTCTCTCTCTCTCTACACACACACACACACAGACACACACACACACACACACACAGACGGGTTTCCGGACACTCCCACTGCTTTTCATCAGGTTCCAAAATAGGTGCTGCGATTTCTGAAGCTGGTGCTTAATGAATCCACTGATGCGCCTGATCATCCCGTCATTGAGATAGTGGATCGATGGCCAACTTAAGCTTTCAGTCCGTCAGTAAGTTATGAGCATCAGTTTCAAAGCTTTATCAGCGATTTCATTTTTTTTTAAGAAACCATCATTAGCAATGACAAAAAAATCAGTGTTTATGACGTGTTTAGAATGATTACACATACATGTATTTATACAAATGGCAAGGATTCGAACCCCGTACCATTTGTGAGGTAGGGTGAGTGCACAAACCATCATGCTGCCCCATGATAGAATATGACCGATGGAGACCCCGTTGCTCATGGGCGTGAGACGAAGGGCGTTCGATTACAAGTAATCGAATAGTCATTACCCTATCATGAACAACACGGTCGAGTGATCAATGTCTCCAGCTACTACACAAATGGTACGGGGTTCGAATCCTTACTGTTGGATGATATATATATATATATATATATATATATATATATATATATATATATATATATATATATATATATATATTTCAAATGAGTGGTTGCCTTCAGTCTGGTGATGGATGCTGTGTGAGAGTGGGATTTGTGGGAGCAACACAGAGAGTGCCGTTAGGAAATTCATAGCTTATTGGATCATAAAAAAAAAAATATTTGGACAACAACAACAACAACAACATTCACAACAAAAAACGATGGAATATGTGGTCTGTGCCGTGTGGTCCACCCGATAAAAATCTCTCTCCCCCCCCCTCTCTCTCTCTCTCTCTCTCTCTCTCTCTCTCTCTCTCTCCGCTGGTCTTCCTATTTATCCATTCATCTCCCTCCTTATGCTTCCTTATAGCCCTTGATATATATATATATATATATATATATATATATATATATATATATATATATATATATATATATATATATATATATGTTATTCGTAGTAAGAGAGAGAGAGAGAGAGAGAGAGAGAGAGAGAGAGAGAGAGAGAGAGAGAGAGTCGTGTCACTCACAACATTCGCACAGCGAGAGTTGTGAGTGAAATTTTGATGGCCTTCGTGAATTTTTCGCTTTAGAAAACTTTATAGTGTAGGAATATTCCCATTATGATAGATATCACAATAAAAATGAAGTCTTCTGTTTCAAAATACACAAAAGACATATTGAAAATATTCAGATTTGATAATGTATGTTTTCCTTTATTGGGGGGGAGGGGAAATTAAGTAACCAGGAACTGTTTGATGTAGTCGTTGGAAAGACCAAATTACGCAGGGTGATGAATATGGTCGTCATAAGCGTGAGTTCGTGTGGTTAATCATGCGTGAGTTCGCGTGGGTATGTATGCGTGTGTTCGTGTGGGTATGTATGCGTAAGTCCGTGAGGGTAAGTATGCGTGTGTTTGTGTGGGTATGTATGCGTGTGTTCGTGTGGGTATGTATGCGTAAGTCCGTGAGGGTAAGTATGCGTGTGTTCGTGTGGGTAAGTATGCGTAAGTTTGTGTGGGTAAGTATGCGTAAGTTCGTGTGGGTAAGTATGCGTGTGTTTGTGTGGGTATGTATGCGTAGGTTCGTGTGGGTAAGTATGCGTAAGTTCGTGTGGGTAAGTATGCGTAAGTTCGTGTGGGTAAGTATGCGTGAGTTCGTGTGGGTAAGTATGCGTAAGTTCGTGTGGGTAAGTATGCGTAAGTTCGTGTGGGTAAGTGTGCGTGTGTTTGTGCGGGTTGCCTTCGTTGTCTGCTTGTTTCCCTGTGAGTGCGTGGATGTGAATTTTGTGTTTTGTTTGAGTGTGTTTACGTCCAAATGAATACTCAAAATGTGGCATATAAAACGCAAAATGCCACCCAAAACAGCAAGGATTCGAACCCCGTACTATATGTGTGGTAGCTGGGTGCTGTGACCTATCGCCTATTCGTAGATGAGTGGTTGGCATACCCAGTTATCACAAAAATGGCACCGGGTTCGAATCCTTGCTATTGGCAGGCAATTTGTGATTATATATATATATATATATATATATATATATATATATATATATATATATATATATATATATATATATATATATATATATATATATATATACACGTCAATATTGAGCCAAACAAACTGCCAAGGAAGAATCTCATAAAGACCGGAAAGTTACGTGTGAAGAAAGCTAACGAGGCTTAGTTGCAATGACGCTCAACAGATGGAGTTGAGTATGTCTTTGGTGCTCAGTAGGTGGCGCCTTGCGACACGGTCTGTCCCAGCCCGGGAGATGGGGACGACCGTGTGTGATCACTTCTTTGTGTCTGTGTATTCCCACCACCCAGCCCCACCGAGTCACACTCTCTCTGTGTCGTCTGTCTGTGGCGGATGGATGTCGATGAGTTCGAGAGAGAGAGAGAGAGAGAGAGAGAGAGAGAGAGAGAGAGAGAGAGAGAGAGAGAGAGAGAGAGAGAGAGAGAGAGAGAGAGACCCCTGTCATCATACCCCACTCCCACGCCCCACTAATGTCATCATACCTCACTCCCACGCCCCACTAATATCATCATCATACCTCACTCCCACGCCCCACTAACGTCATCATCATACCCCACTCCCACGCCCCAGTGTCATTATCCTACACTGGCACGACTGTACCCTGACCTTAATATGATTTTACGCGCCGGCGACCAATCCATCATCCAGACGCTTTAGTGATTATGTTATCATCCTTATTGTGGCCATAACCCTGTTATCACAGTCACGGCGCCGATAACGTCATGCTATCATCTTTACGTCGTCCTCGATCCTATTATCTTCTTTAAAAGCTCAGCTCTGAGCCTGTGAGTTTGGAAATACGCTAGTCTTCTCATCGGAACCTATTTCACTTTTTCTCTCTTTTATTTTTTTTTTTGGTCTCTTCAACATGACAAAGAAGGTTCAGATTCTTCTTTCTTTTTTTCAAGAATGAGAAACCTATCTATAAGTGTCTTCGACATGGCTGAATAAAGACATACGAGGCAGTTCATATCAAGCGTGCAAATTTACTTTCACCATACCACCACGCCTGGTACAGACAAACCCCATTATATCTCATGTGACAGTATACTTACACGTAACATACTAGTCTGTGTAGCATATCCCTGACATACCACAGACATACATACGTCAAAAGCAATACCGGTATACTTAGAAAATCACGTACTTCCTGAACACACTTGAAAACTCATGTGACCATATTAGTTATAATATCCCTCACACAGAACTTATGAGCAATACCTCTGGCTTACAGACACACTCAAGCACTCTGAGACACACTCAGGCACTCTGATACACACGCTTAAGCACTCTGACACACACACTCAAGCACTACACACACACACTCAAGCACTCTGATACACACTCAAGCACTCTGACACACACTCAAGCACTCTGACACACACTCAAGCACTCTGACACACACACTCAAGCACTGTACGATATTCAACCTGGGCAATAATCCACCTTCCACCTTCCCTGAAAAAAAAGAAAATACATAAAAAAAGTAAGATACACTTCGTTCTGTGATTAACCTAAGTTATAACTCCAAGCTTGATCGATTACCAGTGATATAGTCCTGCAGTGCGACCTCAGCTTTCATATAGTCATAATCTTCAACCACACCTTCAGCAATGAAACAACCTCATTACAGCAATCACAGCAATCACAGTTCTCATATGCTGCGATTTCAGCAGAGACTTAAACATGGGTTACGATACAATCAGTGCTCTGTATCATAACCTCTGCATAGCCTTAAACATGGCTATGCTACAGTCACAGTTCGACATTACAACTTCAACATAGTTCTTAAGCATAGCCTCCATTACAACCACATTCCTACACTATAACTACCCACAGGGTCAAGTTAACAACCCCAAACACCGCCCACAAACGCATCTTCAGGGTTGCTACACATATTCTACAACCCTCATCTCGAACGGCAACAATAACACATCAAAACTACAATCAAATGTGCAGCGTGCCTCAAGACCAAAGAGAATCCAAATGGAACACAAAAGCAGCAACATGGTGGAAGACAGTAAATGAAACACAAAAGCAGGAACACGATGGAGAGAATGAATCAACACCAACGTATTTCAGGACGTAATTCAGATAGACCAAAAACAAAAGGAAGGAAAGAAAACGGCCGTGAAAGAAGAACAGAATATGATAACGCAACGAGAAACTTAGTTAACTTTCGCTTGACACACCGAAAAGGTCCCCCCTTCCCGCCCCCCCTTCGTCCCCCCCGTTTCTCTCTCGCCTCAAAGCCACATCAAACGGGGAGGGAGGGGGAAAAGGGACAAACACAACAGTCATTTTCCTTTTTCTGGTGAGAGATGGAGAGCAAAGGCTTGACCCACGAATGACCTGCGTGACGAGAGAGAGAGAGAGAGAGAGAGAGAGAGAGAGAGAGAGAGAGAGAGAGAGAGAGAGAGAGAGAGAGAGAGAGAGAAAGAAAGAAACCCTCTCACACAATAATGGTTATCTCAACCGCCAGCGAACTCACTGTTCGTCCAGCCATCCACCTCTTCATCTAATTGCTGCCCATCCACCACGTCACTCTACCATTAATCTCTCCTGGCTGGAACCACCCGAAAAAAAAAGGGAGTGTCCCTGGAACCTCCAGGTGGCTCTCTGGAAGTTTGTGTCGGAGAGAAATGCAGCTAATTGAATTACACTCGGAGATAATGTCTATTACCGTCTGGGGTTCGAATAAAACATACCCCTCCACCCTCACCCTCCACCCACAAAGTTCATAAAGGCACTGGATCAGGTCTGGCAGTTGCGAAAGGACTCACCCTCCATGTGGAGGAGGGTTATGAAACCCCAGGGTCCAGCCCTGGGGGAGGGGGGGGGGATCATATTACCCTCAAAAACCACAGGCCGTACTAACGTTTACAGCCCCAGACAGACACCAGGGTCTAATCGAGTGGTTGTTTGTGTATATACTAGGGGTCATATTGGCAATTACACCAGAAATCAGTGATGAGGACTCAAGTGTTCATTTGGAAGATGTATTCTGAGATCACAACTCGGGTTTTTTTAAACCATGATGTTCTTGAGATCACAACTCGGGTTTTTTTAAACCATGATGTTCTTGAGATCACAACTCGGGTTTTTTTTTTACACCATGATGTTCTTGAGATCACAACTCGGGTTTTTTTTTACACCATCATGTTCTTGAGATCACAACTCGGGTTTTTTTACACCATCATCTTCGAAGATATGATAGAAAATCATACAAAGAATACAAAGGAATACAAAGCAATTCAAACAGCAACACCACACTGGGTCCTTTTGGGGCTATTTGTGGTCGTGAAAAATATCAAAAAAAAAAAAACCTCACAGATTTAGTGTGTGTATAAGCCTCAGGCCTTCATGTGGGAGGCACACACTATAAGACTCGAGACTAACACTATGGAGCTACAAAGACTCGGGCTATAGTTGATGGTTATATAAGACTCTGAGTGAGAGCAGGAAGGCTGGAACTTCGGGTTAGGTAGGGAGACGAAAGGAAAAAATTAGAAGTCTGACCCCAAGAGCTACAGGCGCTGTAGATTAGATTAAAAAGCTACAAATTACGACTGTTGACTACCAATACAGTCATGATGGTGTTCATATCACGACTTTTAGATGAAATATTATCTGTATAGCAACCTTAGCGCTCTCAAGAATCACATCTTAATAAGTTTTCTTTAATTAATTACTTACTGTAAATGGTGATTAAAAAAGACGATGTCTATAAGTAGAATATTTTTTTTCCCTTTAGGAAAAGAGATCTGTTGGTAGTGCCCTAAACACCTCTACGAGTTACTTGTACGAATTATTTACTTAAATATTTCAGTTATGATAACTAGGTTATCAACTGGCACTATTTTTCTTTCTTTTCTCGAGTTGTTCATTCGCTATATCGATTCACTATATCACTGGCTCTCATCACACGCAAGCTTACAACGTACTTCCCCTCTCTAGATTGACCCTCCCCGTAATAATTCGCGAAAGACAAAAGTGAGTTATGACCTCGAGTTACGATTATTTATTCACTTATTTACTTATTCACGTCCTCAGGAGTTCCTTCCTGCTCGCCTGGTGAAGCTCCTGCAGCATTCAGAGAGCTGGCCATGTCTACCGGGTGGGACGACGTGTAAAGTGTTGTGATGTGAGTTATGATTCATCAGTATAAACATCTATATACATTGAGCCTAAATTGTTTAAAAAAAAAATTAATTTTTCCTGAGATGCAATAACCTTTGATTCTGTACTGGGACTCAGTTTCATATATTAGCTGTAAGCCCTATATATATATATATATATATATATATATATATATATATATATATATATATATATATATATATATATATATATATCCCTGGGGACTGTGAAGTAAAAATATTACCCACGTGACCCCCTGTGTTTCGTAAGATGCGACTAAGAGGGGCGTGAGTGAGGAGAAGGTTGGAAATCCTCCACTCCTGTATTATTCCCTTTCAAAAGAAGGAACAGAGGAAGGAGCCAAGCGAGGACATTTTTCCGAAGTCCTAATTGTCTGTTCCTGATGGTACCAGCGAAGAAGCATCATGAATATGTATAATCATAAGGAGTCTATACAACTTTATCACAAACATATTGTGCATTTTGCAGGCCACTTAAGTCTATGCCACTGTCCCACTCCCCTGTAGCTTCACACACACACACACACACACACACACACACATGTATAAGATCTGTTCCTCATTACCTATCCTCATTACCTAGTCTACCTATTTCCCCTGAGAAAAGGGCTGAAGGAGAATGAATTCCGTCCCTCATTACCTCATCCCCGAGAAAAGGGACGAAACAAAATGAGTTCCACCACTTTCCTTTTGCCCTACCCCGTAAAGAAAATTGGCGATGTATCTGGCAGATAAGACGAAGAAGAAGAAGAAGAAGAAAACGAGAGACGGGAAGACTGATTCAAGGGAAGACATTCTCTAGAAGACACGGTGATGATTCGTCACGAACACAGTTCGATGCACAAATGTTTGGGCTCGGTCGAGAGAGTGTCTGGTCAATACGGGACCAGGCGTCCGAGAGAGAGAGAGAGAGAGAGAGAGAGAGAGAGAGAGAGAGAGAGAGAGAGAGAGAGAGAGAGAGAGAGAGAGAGAGAGAGAGAGAGAGAGAGAGAGAGGACGTTCATTGGTCAATACATCAGTAGCCACAGACCTTGGTAACCCGGGCTGGTGATTGGTGAATATGTAATTAAACACAACCCCGGGGGAATGGCTAGTGGCTGGTCAGTAATTCGTGAGAGGCGACTAGCAACTGGTCAGTGATTCGTGAGAGGTCGCTGGTGGATGAGTCATGAGTACCTCACGAAAGATGGCCACTCGTTGGCCAATATTTTATGAGAGATGGACAATAATTTGGTGAGTATCTAATGAGGCACAAACAGCAATTGGTATGGTAAGACACAGTGGTAATATCTCGCTGTTATCATAATACAAAAAAAAAAATCTACAAAATGACCCAAACTACTACTTTGTCGTATATCTGCATTTGCATAAATCATTCGACTAGATAAAAAGAAATGAATTACTATCCACCTTATCATAACCCCCTCAAGAATTTGTCGAAATGAGTTGAGGAAAAGAAATATATAAATACCTTCACTGAAGGGGGGGGGGGGAGAATATTTCTTTTTTGCATGAAATGAAAGAAGAATTTCAGGAATGCGAGAGGGGAAAACTAAATTTGCAGGTAGTTGCACTTGATATAAAGTTTTAATAGGTTTGCATTCACGGGTGTAGGTAGAGAGTGGTGGTGGTAGCGGGTGGTTGGTGGTGGGTTGGGTTGGGTTGGGTTGGGTTGGGTTGGGCTGGGTGGGGTGCGGGGGTTGGAGAGAGAGAGAGAGAGAGAGAGAGAGAGAGAGAGAGAGAGAGAGAGAGAGAGAGAGAGAGAGAGAGAGAGAGAGAGAGAGAGAGAGAGAGAGAGAGGGTAGGAGGGAGGGGGTTAAACTGCAAATATTGAACCGTGTTTTATGGTCAATTTGATGCATTCACAGCGAGGAATCATACCCTGACTTTTGGGCAATTGTATGACGCATCGTTCGATCAGCCATAGCAGTCCTTTCAACCACAGATCTGGTTTTTAGAAGTAAGCCATACCCTCCTCGTCTTCCCTACACCTACGCTGGTACAGTCATCTCATAGACATCCCTCGCTTCATTCTACCATAACCTGAGCCAGGTCTGATCATGGACCAGTGCTCTTACACCCACACCCCCTACCTTTTGTCAAGAGAGTATCATGGAAAACTCATATATATGTACAACGAGCCGACTGTTATTACCATAATCCGTCGGTGTCCAGAGATAGATAGATAGATGGATGGATAGATAGATAGATAGATAGATAGATAGATAGAGAGAGAGAGAGAGAGAGAGAGAGAGAGAGAGAGAGAGAGAGAGAGAGAGAGAGAGAGAGAGAGAGAGAGAGAGAGAGAATGTTCATCTACCAGTCTCACGCTAGGCAGAAATACATTGCAAAAAGTGGGCTATGATGCAACCTGTGAGAGCAGTACAGTGCCCTCCCATAGCAGTTGCTCGTCTCTTTAGTTGACACACACACACACACACACACACACACACACACACACAACACACACAAACACAGCCTCTGGATGAATCGACCAAAACATGTTATCGTCTCCTTACTCCTGACACCGAGCCTACCTGTGTGAGGACCTTCCCACACTCTTCTCATCCACCTGCATACTCCATCATCGCACCCACATAGCAGAGACGATCACTTTACGTCCACAATTTCTACTCCCTCGTCCATCATGGTGGGTTATCGAAAAGGTTTCGATTCCACCTGTGATTTTCCTATGCACCTCCTACCTACCTACCTCCCTACCTTCACAGAAGCATTGCCTTAACCCTTCCCTCCCTCCCTCCCGCCTCTGACCTCCCTCTCCCCCATACGTCAACTTAATTCAAAATATTCATGCTGTTGGCATTTATCTTCCTAACGAACCCATCTATATACAGATTAAACAGTCGGAGCGCCACAACACGTCTCTCTCTCTCTCTCTCTCTCACACACACACACACACACACACACACACACACACACACACACACACACACACCTCTAGCTCCTCCCGCAAATCATTATTCATTCCCCCCCTTCCAGCCACCGCATTAGCCATCCACCACCACACACCTGCTGTTTTCATCGTCCGCGCCACACGCGGAAGTGGTTGTGGAAAACCGCCCCGCTTCCCTCCTCCACCACACCAGTGCCTTCACCTGACTCCGTCCCTCAGTGAGACATGACCTCCGTCTGGTTCGTCTTGAGTTCAGCTAGCGGGCTTGGACGCTCGTCCATCCCCGTGGGACTAAGTGGATGATGAGGGGAAAAGTCTGAACATAAGAGCTTTGAAGATACGATACAGGAGGAAGTAGAGGGCTAATGGAGAGGAGATCCGCTTACCAGAGAGGATGTGAGCCCATGAGTTTACTTAGATGGTTTACTTTACATGTAGCTAAAAACTGTATGATCCATCACGTAAACTAAAATGATCCTACAGAAGTATTATCAGCTTTTGGTATCGTCATTTAAGCTCAACTTCACTATAGATTCATGGGATTATCAACAGAATGACAAGAGTCTCACAAAAGTTATGAAAATGGTCCTGGCTGTTTCCTCAAGCAATATATTCTGAGGTTAGTCAACGCTACAGTGGGAGCCACATGTTATCTATGCACACATCAGTATTTTTTGTGTGGGGGGGCAATTATATGACACTGTTACATGGAGAAATCTTGCAGTCGCCAATTTGTTTCTTGGGGAAGTTATAAGATAATCCTGGTCGTGATAAATTTTGAGCTTAAAATCCAAAATTGCGCTACCTCGCTAACGCGGGAGACGGCGGTTAAGTACAAAAAATAAATGAATATAAGTGTTAAAATTCTAAAGTTGTCAAGGAAATCAGTCTCACCTTTTGGACAACCACGAAGGTACTTTTCGTGCAAATCAATGACGTAGTATTACTTACCTTCCAATCTCCTCATGGACAATAAACAGAAAAAAACTATTCCTCTCAACTGTACTTTATAAAATCAATCAACCTGAAACGTATGGCACTTAAGAACACTTATACTTTCAACGTCTTATACTTCCCCACACCGGATAACCACTGCAGTCAGTCTATAAAACTTCCCTGAGCCGGAAGATGCCTTTTGCACCCCACGAAGTCTTTTCGTCACGTAGACCGTCAACTTCCCGAAGGAGAACGCGACCAGAGGAACACGATTTGGGTCGGGAGAAAACCCTCCTCCCACCCACCTGCTGGGGGACGACGGTCAAGAAAACCACACCGCTCCTCCCACAAGCATCCCCCCCCCGTCGCGTTATCATTAAGTCTTCACGCTGACAACAGGTCAGATCAACTCGAGCGACGCGGCGGTGACTGGGTGAGGTGAGGTGGGAGTGGGTGGAGTGTGTGTCATCGTCTGGTAATTCCCATGCCAACAGGCGCACCGTTTCTCCTCTATATAACTTCCTTTAGCCTCGAGTTATGGGGTTACACCACGACTGTAAATGGCTGCAGGATGTCCAAGTGTACGTTTTCTATGCCCTCGCGTGCGCGTGCGCAGCGGGCGATTCGATTCATCATCGCATGACACCTGTGCTCCATCTGCTGCCAAGGAAAATGTTGCACCAGCGTAGTGTGGGGTGATCGCTCACTCACACTGCGATATACGCGCGCGTAATGTTTACGTGCTGATCGCCTGATTAGCTCACTCTGTCCAGGTGTGTTTCCTCCGCGTCATTACTTCTTGCTGCTTCTCTGTGTCTGTCTGTCTATCTGTCTGTCTCTCTGTCTGTCCGTCCGTCCGTCCGTCTGTCTGTCTGTCTGTGTGTTTGTGTATAGAGCAAACTTTCTGTGTGTGTGTGTCTGTCTGTCTGTGTTTGTGTATAAGAGAGCAAACTTTCAGGGAAAATTGTCAGAAAAGGCAGGGGGTAACTTCGAAAAAAAAAAACCCACCCTATTCACACCGGTCCAAATATTGATCTAAAAGACACAGATAATAAGAGGAGACAACCTCTGGAGACCATATCGGAAAAATAATCGCCTATGAACTGGTTAAAAAAAAAATGAGACAAATGTTTAATTTCTCTTTCAGTAAAAAAAAAAAAAAAGGGGGGGAGGAAAAAAAAAATGGATCCAACAGCGTATTTCATTTTGCAATCACCTCACTAGAGAACTTTCAGTACTGGTATTATTTCCGCTATTACTCGCTTCTGTGACATTTAACAAAACGGTGTCGGGCCTGTCTGGAGTACTATGAGTTTTGTCTATCACATAGAGACAATCAACTCGCCCAGAACTGCAAAGCTGTGCGCGCTGACACAGTTTTTCCATACGGCAAATAGTAATTTACTTTTGTTTCGTTTTCTGTTGGACCAGCCCAGTATACAAGGGGGGGTACCTATTTATTCCACGTTCTCTGTCACAAGACTTTGCCTTCAGTCTCTCCTTCTTCACTTCTCGCTCTGATGGACACTTTTGATTACCTGAGATAGTCGATTCTTATGCTCCATAGTAAAGTCAATGAGATGCAGATAAAAAGAGGTCAAAGAAGTGAAGAAAAAGACATGTAGTAGTTAAGATTTAGAAAATTAGTTATAAGAAATGCAACTTACTTTACACAAGGTATATAGAAATGCAACTTACTTCAAACAAGAGAGAGCAATGTAATGATATCACAGGAAATGCAACACCATTTTTCAGTCAAAACATTTAATGCAATACTTTCTTTTCAATCAATACACAGAATAGGACAATACTTCTCAATTAGAACGTAAAATACAACACAATATTCCAATAAAAGCATTGAATACAACACTATTTCTCCATCAAAACCTAGAATACAACGCTATCTTTCCATCAAAACCTAAAATACAACGCTATTTCTCCATCAAAACCTAGAATACAACGCTATTTCTCCATCAAAGCCTAGAATACAACGCTATTTCCCCATCAAAACCTAGAATACAACGCTATTTCTCCATCAAAACCTAGAATACAACACCATTTCTCCATCAAAACCTAGAATACAACGCTATTTCTCCATCAAAACCTAGAATAAAACGCTATTTCTCCATCAAAACCTAGAATACAACGCTATTTCTCCATCAAAACCTAGAATACAACGCTATTTCTCCATCAAAGCTTAGAATACAAAGAAAACAGTATTTTGTTTCAATTAAAACACAGACTGCAGTTATATCTTCCAATAAAAGCATAAAATACAACACCATTCTTCCATAAGAAATTAGAATAAAACTATTTTTCAATCAAAAGACAGAATCCAACCACTATTTTCTAGTCAAAACACAAAATCTAACACTGTCTTTTTCTTCTTTTTAGATTACCTTTGCAGGGTATGTTCACACGCGTGTGTGTGTGTGTGTGTGTGTGTGTGTGTGTGTGTGTGTGTGTATACATTAGCTACAGTTATCGTTCTCGGTACTCTGGCCAGCAATGGTAGGTGCCTCATGGTCCTCTCCTTCCCTACCACCCACCCACCCACCCACACACACACACACACACACACACACACACACACACACATACAACCCGCAAATACCTGATTCAGCGCACGTCCAAAACTGAGAAGTCGGCAGATTCGGCCAAACCCAGCAGAGAGAGAGAGAGAGAGAGAGAGAGAGAGAGAGAGAGAGAGAGAGAGAGAGAGAGAGAGAGAGAGAGATAGAGAGAGAGAGAGAGACTGGGACGAGGAATTATTTCCATTGCACAGTGCCAGACTCGACCTAAAACCCCAAGTGAAAGAAATACGTTATCATCTTCTTTCTTCTTTCAATGAGGATACGGTGGTCAGGAGAGGAGAGAAGGCAAGATAACGCCATCTGTTGAGCTGAGGAGGGGGGGGGGGTCTAGACTGCAGTGCCCATCAAACGTTTGACCAAGAGATGATAACCACATCCTTCTTTGAACGTTCTTAAAGTTCTTGAAGAAGACGATCACTTTTATCTTGGCGTTTGACGGGTAAGTGGTATCATAACAGTTTGGGTCCTGTGGGTATAAACAGTGTGTTATCATTTAGTTAACTGGGTATATATATATATATATATATATATATATATATATATATATATATATATATATATATATATATATATATATCATCACGATTCTTCGGCAAAGATGATAATGAATAATGTGAACTGCACTCATTTCTCACAAAGAGCTCGAGTAATTGGTGTTCCAGTTTTGTTCTTCGGTGCATGAAGTACGATGGGTCGCCATACATCTTCACTGGTCCAGGTGAGATTTTCCAGGGTCTTTGCGAGATCTTCCACAGGTCTTTGTGAGACCTTCTGGGGTCTTAGTGAGACCCTTCCAGGATCATGGTGAGGTTACCCAGGATCTTAATGAGATATTCCAGTGACTTTGGGAGATATTCCAGAGTCTTAATGAGGTATTCCAGGGTATTGGTGACATCTTCCAGGGTCTTAGTTCCATAACAATCATACGGTAAAGCTCACAATCATTCAGGAGAAAAAGAAAATAAAAGGAATTTCTTGATAATGGCTTCCTTCAGTTGTAAGGAACTGATATCTAAATCCTCCTTGCGATCAGCTACCTAGAATCGACGATATTTGACCAACTATATAAGATCAACGATATATGATCAGCGATATAGGATCAACGATACAGGATCAACGATATAGGATGAACGGTATAGGGCTGATCTGTAAATAAAAGGGAGGTGTTCAAAGATAAAGAGACTGAGTTCTCAAGAATATTTCTAAAAGTATTCGATTATACACGACCGATGCATGGAATATCGCTTGGACTGGATGATATAAGACTGAACTCCCCGTAATATTCAGTGAGATGGGACTGGGGACTAAATAGCCATCCATGAGCCCATTCTAGGACTAAATGGTATCAAGTCGATTCTAATTCCTTACACTCTTGTAGGCTTCCACATCTACATTCCCATGGCCATCGTCTGAGACTATGCAGTTCTGCCAGTACTGGTTCCAGCAATGATCTACTGAGACCATAGAATGACTTTGAGAACCGCTTACAGTCCACCTAGGAAAAAAAGAGCCTCAAACGTCAAATAGGCATATGGAGTTAAAGAAAACTGAACTTGTAGTCTAGTGTTACAGAACATGGGATAAGCCGGGCACAAACTGCAGAGTTCATCCAAGGTCAAGGAGGTCAGGGGTCAGAACCCCGCGCTATGGGGTTATATATATATTTTACGATATAATGAAATCATTTTCATTTACACACAGCGAGGTATCTCGACTCCCCCTTATAAAAAACTGCATGATTTACAGACCGTAAGTACATATATCAGCGACATATATCAACATCTACTTACACACACACACACACACACACACACACACACACACACACACACACACACACACACATAAATACAAATTAGTAAATGTACACAGATATACAAACTCAGCTGCATTTACAAACGGAAGTAGACTAAATATTTGCCCAACAAACAGAAACAAACATATAAAAATTCGAGGGCCGAACAGTCTAATTTACTGCCAAACTTTGTGGAAAAACTCTAAAATTACCTCTCTTAATCCGACATCATTTTCATATTTGCGTGTATATGTCATACACGCAAAAAAAAAAGTAAAGAAAAAAATTGCATAGATATTTTTTTTGCCTATGATATAAAATGGTTAGAAAGAACGCAAAAAGTCCGTTCTAATATGCTCTACTCGTTACGTCCTCTCCAGCCACACAGTGTGCGGATCTTGCCGAGGTGACAATACGGGGATGTAGCTATCAGACGAGGGACGAGGAGAGCCTTCCTCATTCAGACGACCGACAGAAGGTCTCCCCCGAAGCTTGGGTGATCAGAAAAAAGAACCGGAGGAGGAGGAGGAGGAGGGCAAGGGGAGGAGGATAGGTTACGAGGTGTGGGGGTGTACGGGCGGGTGACGTGCGATTTGCTGATGATGCAGTCAAATGACACGCTCAGGAAAACACACTCAGGAGCCACACCCAGTGGTTAAACTATGGATATACACTCGGGAGATATATGGGAGACACACTCAGGAGATTCAGTGAGAAGATACACTCAGGAGAGAGACAATCAAGAGACACACTCAGTCGATGCACTCGAAAAACACAATCAGAATATACGCTCAAGAGATTCAGTTAAAAGATACACTCAGGAGAGACACGTTCACGAGACACACTCAGGAGATACACACTCAGGAGATAAACACTCAGGCAGACAACAGGTATGCTAAGGTGCAATGGACAGAAGACAGACTTCAGCTACACTCTTCAGATCTACACTCAGGACATACACCCCATGACATACACTCGGAGTCTTCTACACTCGCAGGACGCTAAAGTGTTAAATACTTAAGAGAGACACTTAGCAGATGCTCTCAACGGAAGCCCGGAGGAGTCGTCACAAATAGCGAAACTCACTTAAGACGATGCGCTGATGCACTTGACATCTTTAGAGACACTACGAAAACACAAGGAACACTCAGGAGAAACAGCAATACGAACGTACCGCCAGCACACTTACACACTCTCTCTCTCTCTCTCTCTCTCTCTCTCTCTCTCTCTCTCTCTCTCTCTCTCTCTCTCTCTCTCTCTCAGGTCATGGATTGCTCTGAGACTCAAAAGAAAAAAAGGAAACATTACGGAAGATATGAAGACTCTCAGATGCACTAAGGAGACAACGCTGGTGATGACTGCGTGTCTCAAAGACACACTCACACACACACAGGAGGAGGCACGGGAAACAATCACTCAGGCATAGTGCTGTTAGATTACCACTCAGGACGCTGTTATCTTTCACTCGCGCTTGCTTCTGGGAGGAGCCTTAACGTACGACAGACTCCATTTACCCTCAGGCCAAATGCGCTGAGACACTGAACGAAGAAGGTGTTGACAAGGAAAATAAACATTACTAAGACTCTCAACAAACATTACAGCGATAATCTATCACCATGAAAATATAAGTTTTAGTTTGTTTCTTTCGATGTAGTTTGTGGAACCAGGGGGTTTAATTCTTCTCTAACGACCCCTCCCCCCCAACCACCTTTTGGAGGTCGATATCGTATAATTCTCGTATAAATTACGCAAGATTAGCTCCAATTGAGTCCTGCGGTTTTCTTTAAACGGCGTAATGGCTTTGAACTGGTTACAGTTAAGACAGGTAACACGACAACGTGTCAAGGGACACTCTTAAGAAGGTGACTGTCAAATTCTGAACACGAATCATTCATATATATATCTTTTCTTTCATACTATTCGCCATTTTCCGCGTTAGCGAGGTAGCGTTAAGAACAGACGACTGGGCCTTTGAGGGAATATCCTCATCTGGCCCCCTTCTCTGTTCCTTTGAGAAAAAAAAACAAAAAAAAAAACAGGGGCCCTTATTGCACAATACCGACACTCGACTGCTGTTTAAAAATATAAAAGTCTCGGGTACTATCAAAAAAATGCTCGGCATTAGCCAAAGTTTGAACACATGCAACCCAACTTAGAGCAGGCTAACTTCCTCGCTGACGTACGATATGGTCTCAGTACCTTCAATATATATATATATATATATATATATATATATATATATATATATATATATATATATATATATATATATATATATATATATTCTTTTTCCTTAACCTAGATGAAAAAGAAATGATATAAAAAAATAGAAAAAAAAAAGACAGACACCAAAAGCTTTCAACTCCTTTTTTGTTATTTTCTTTTGCTCCCTTACCCCCCCCCAGAGAAATTGTGGCCTACGGAGAGACTGCTGTAGCAAATTTTCCTTGCAGAGTGAACGAGAATTTTCTCTTTTTTTTTTCTTCTCCCAGTCTAGCAGAAGGTAATGTGTGCTTTTAAAGGGAGACAAACTCCCGCTGTTGTTGTCGTCCCCTTCTCTTCATTCGTTTTTCGTGGAGAGAGAGAGAGAGAGAGAGAGAGAGAGAGAGAGAGAGAGAGAGAGAGAGAGAGAGAGAGAGAGAGAGAGAGAGAGAGAGAGAGAAGGGACCAGAGAAAAACAAAAACAAAAAAAAACACCGAGAGATTATCATTTTGTATTTTTCTTTTGACCTCAAGTCTAATTGCATTGTGGGTCAGGTCAGGTCAGGTTACCGACAGCAACGCGAATAATCTAAAGAGACATTGTCGAAACTGCAGACTTCCAAATTGTCATTACGTGTCTTTCTTGACGCTACCAAGGCTGCAATCTGCGTCCAGAGGAAGATGACTCAATGGATCATTCATCTCGCTTTGGAGGTCAATGTGTCTCTCACTACGCTGAGAGACTATCACTTACTCACCCGGTGAGGTTAGCTATCTCTCGTGGTGGCGATCGATGGCTTGGAGATCAACTCGGTCTCCCTACAGAGATCATAGTCTCGTCCAATGTGTTGTGGTACGTCCCTTAAAACGATCAACAGCCTCCGAGGCTGGATGTGATCAACGGGATTAATCCTCATTTTTTCCCCCTCACCATGATGAAAGATCAATGTCTCTTATCGCAGTGGAGATTTAAGTTTGTCTCACCACGTCTCACGCTGGGGATCAGCGGCGTCTCCCACTGAGAAGATAAAGCCCCTCCATATCTCTCATTCTATCTATCCCACGGAAAAAAAAACCAAGTGTCTCATCATAGTTGGGATTGAAAGTCTCTCTCTCTCTCTCTCTCTCTCTCTCTCTCTCTCTCTCTCTCTCTCTCTCTCTCTCTCTCTCTGTGAGGATCAAGTAATCACCGTCTCACCCACGAGAGATCAATAGTCTCTCGCCAGCGATTATACATCAACAGATTATCATCCTCTTTTTTTTTTTTCACTGCCAGAATCACGACAAAAAAAAACTCACTAAAAAAAAGAATAAATGAATTAGAAGAGAAAAGCCGCCGGCAATTACTATGTTAAACATGAGCTGGCTCTCTCTCTCTCTCTCTTTTAAGAGGACGAGACTCGGCGCGTCGGTAGAGAGAGAGAGAGAGAGAGAGAGAGAGAGAGAGAGAGAGAGAGAGAGAGAGAGAGAGAGAGAGAGAGAGAGAGAGAGAGAACCTTTCTCTACCATCTCCTCGTCGCCTCTAGGGAGGAGGGAGGGGAAGGAAGCTGCGAGAGCGAAGCGTTATCAACAAGAAGTCTATTAGCAACAGAAGATTTTTCTTTTTATACATTTCTTTTTTGGGGAGGGCTGTGTGGGATGGACACACCTGACTCGTTGGTATCTCTCCCAATTAATCGATCTTGTCCCAAAATCCTTTTCCCTCAAGTCGTTTACACACTTCCTCTTCATTCTATTAACCTTTATCCTCTATCCTTCCTGTGGAATGAGATTAGAATCTATTAGGGTTCGACACTAGGGCTACTACGTACAAGCCTGTGGGATCTGATACCCTCTCATGTGTATGCCACAGCAGGCAATTGTTCATTTCACAGCGGAACCCACTTCCCTTACCCCAGCAGCTTCAGTTTCGGATTCCATCATCTATTGGATTATTTTTTCCCCCCCTGCTATATACATGTCACACCAGGGAAAAGTAAAGGTATATTTCGTTCCTAAATGCACCACAATTGCATGGCTTTTGGTAGCCTTGTAAAGACTCTAAGTTCATATATATGTATATATATATATATATATATATATATATATATATATATATATATAGATATATATAGATATATATAGATATATATATATATATATATATATATATATATATATATATATATATATATATATATATATATATATATATATATACTCATGCATATCACAGAGTCTTTTTCTCGCTTTCATTAAAAAAAAAGGAATTCAAATGTATGTAATCACTGGGGAGGACTATACGTTTATAATCGTAATTACCGATTAATCGCACATTAGGTCTGGATGAAATGAGGCTTGGTATTTCCACTCTATGTTTCGTTGTGTGAGGGAAACTTATTTCTTTATTTTTACGAACGTGATTTATCTACAAAACTTGCGCTTGTGAATGACATGACGACTGTCGCTACAGTCCTTTTTCACATTCCCTAGAGGTGGTGTGCAGCTATCATGAGATTTCCTGTATTTTACCCTTGGTAATTAGGATCCGTTTAATTATCAGCTCTAATCATCCTTCTCTGTGTAGTTCTTACAATGAGGAGAACGTGTTTGCTGCCAGGTATCAATCGTTGTTCTATAGTTTACGGTTGGGGGACATGAGCTTTCCCAGCAGTGAACAAGTATTCCATTATCATCCATCACGAAAGTTATCAATCTAATTACTGCTCCGCCGCCTCTTGTTATATTCAGGTGCCGATCAAAGGCATTACGGGAGTGCAAAAGTTAATCCCTCTCCTCTCTATTTGCATATTACATAAAACCATGCATATGGATCACGTCCCATACACCCCACATGCATAAACTCCAGACTTTGGAGGGAACTTGGCGAGTTCCTTTGCGAAAGTAAACATCTCGGGAAGATTTTCGTATAGCGATGTTGCGAGAGATGATGATAATCATGATCACACACACAAAAAAAAAAACGCCAATCAATAAAGAGGTCGTCAAGCCTACACTCGAGGGGTCGTGACTTACCGTCAAGTCCAAAGGCGGAGGTGGCTTTAGCCGACAGCCCCAAGACGGAAAAGGCTGTTCCAACTACCAGAAGTAAAACAATCCAGTGGCTGGCCGATGGGCCGCCTCCTACGAGCGCGTAGTTACACATCGTCACTTGCTGGGCTCGTTGGACTTGCCGACACACAAGCCAACTGCTATTTGCTCCAGTACCACACTCCCATAAGGAGACAGATTTCAGAGACTCGTTTTCTCTCCCTTATGAGACGAAGATGAGGTATTGAGGGGAAGGGAAGGGGGTTGGGGAAAACAAATCTAGATTCCCATGGACCCCCCTAAAGTTCACTCGTTATCTTGGATCAACATGATTTTACCTTAAGCCATTTAATGGTCAAGTTTTATCAATTTCTTTCCTTCCTTCTCCTTCCTTCCTTCAAAGAACACACTTTAGTCGTTGCACGGGTCCAGGTAGAGAGAGAGATGGAGAGATAATAGTAAAGGCGAGAGGAACTTGGGGGTAAAGGGTGTTAACACCTTGCAGATGCTGGGGGCTGAGCAAGGAGGCACTTCGGTCAGCAGCTCCAGCCACCAGCAGGAGCGAGGCCAGCGACGAGAGTCCTCCGGGGGGGGTGGTGGGGGGTAGAGGCGCGCGGGCAGACACCACACACACACACACACACAGAGACACGACCCGAGCGCGACGCACGGCCGAGGACCACTGACTGCCTACTACTACCCCTGGCAGCCTGGTTCGCCGAGGGTAGGGGGGGAGGCAGGGGATGAGGGGAGGAGGAGGAGGAGGAGGAGGAGGGAGCATACACACACACACACTCACACACGCACACACATACACACACACACACCAGTAACGCCACCTACCGTCGACCACCAGCGCGCAAGTCTCACTCCTCCTCCTCCTCCTCCTCCTCCTCCTCCTCCTCTTCCTCCTCCTCTGCCTCCGCCACCACTTTGCCAGAGCCTTCCCGTCTATAAGGCTCTGCCTCACACTTTACACTCCCACTCGCTGGCTTCACCGTCATGAGAACAGAGATTAAAGAAGAGGTGGAGGAAAGAAGGGCTTCTCTACCTCGAGTCATAATCACCGTTTGGGTAGCATGTTTCTCTCTCTCTCTCTCTCTCTCTCTCTCTCTCTCTCTCTCTCTCTCTCTCTCTCTCTCTCTCTCTCTCTCTCAGTTCTCATCTCTTTCTCTTTCACCTTCTCTCCACCCCTCAACAACTATATGCGAGCTTATGCGCGAGTGAAAGGTCACCTATGGCGAGGTTTATCGTCTTCAGGCAACAAAAATACAGGAACACAGTCTCGTCAGAGAACTACTCACTTCAAAAGTCCAACCTTACCCTGCTAATGAGAGTAACGCAGTTTTGGAACAGCTATAATGTATCTAAAGTATAATTCACATATCTATGGTTGTACTGTTGCTTCCTCTAACGTGTTCCCATCACTCATAGATTTGCTGTAGAGTCAAAACGAAACAAAAAATTCCATGGCTAAGATTTCCGTAATATTGAAAGTCCTGCTACATTGGTTCTGTGTGAGGGAGCCGCTCTCCTCCCGTTCATTACCACTGGCTGGTGTGGAAGACACTTATGAGCCATATGAAAAACATTCCAGGTTCGATCCACCAATATAGTCGGGTGTCATAGGTTATCAATACGATTGGGAGTCGAGCTCTCTCTCTCTCTTGTGGTAGAGTGTTGATGGAGGGAGGGGCTTCATCAGCAACCTTTCTCCGCTGGATGACAAGGGTTGAGGAGGGTAGGTTTGCTTGTAGATAAACACTCAATCATTTGGACAACTCCTCTCCCATCATGTCTTCGTCATCATCCTACCCTCATTTAGTTCCCCCGAGGCGTGACTTACACTCTCCTCTCCTTTATAGTCAATACCCAACATAGAAACGAAGGGAGGGACGTGTGGGTATTATGATCTCAAAGTTCTGTGACCTATTTCGCTGTGGGTCTTATCCCTACAGCCGCCTCCCTCCCTCGTTTCGAAGGTAAATACTAATGTTCTCCCTTTGGTTCAGCGTGTGTGTGTGTGTGTGTGTGTGTGTGTGTGTGTGTGTGTGTGTGTGTGTGTGTGTGTGTGTGTGTGTTCTCCAGCTGACGATGAACTTGCCGTGGAATCTGGTGGTTGGTGGCCGTCCAACTCTCTAGCAGGGGGTTTAGGGAGGAGGCAGTCATGTGCATGGATAAATGCTGTCAGGAGCAGGTGGGTGAGGCCATTGATGATAACAGGTCATGAAGCTGGGTGGGGATCAAGGGCTGGGTCTCTTCACAGTGAGGTGCTTGTCCTGAGGAACACTTCCCTCTGGAGATAAGGTGATACGATTGCGTATCGGCCGTGACCCAGATTAATTCTTTTCTCTTTTTTTTTTTACGTGTGGGTGAGTTGTTGACTGCAGTGAGCATAGTTTTGTTCTTGTTGTTGTTCAGTTGATTATATC
This sequence comes from Panulirus ornatus, assembly GCF_036320965.1. Lineage (NCBI taxonomy): Eukaryota > Metazoa > Arthropoda > Malacostraca > Decapoda > Palinuridae > Panulirus > Panulirus ornatus. The sequence continues at coordinate 5,839,628 of NC_092238.1, forward strand.
TGGCATTCACGGTGAGCACCCAAATGTTCAAAACGATTACTGGAATAGTTATACTATATAGACAGGGGATAACACGTCAGTCTCCGACTGTGGGCGCAGAGTTCAGTTTCCCTTGTCTTTTTTTTTTTTTGCCAGGTCACAGCTTCCTTCCTCTCTCTTCTTACTTTCCAAGTTCTTCTTTTTCTTCTTCTTCTTCTTCTTCTTCTTCTTCTTCTTCTTCTTCTTCTTCTTCTTCTTCCTTCTCTTCTTTCTTCTTCTTCTACTTCTTCTTCTTCTTCTTCTTCTTCTTCTTCTTCTTCTTCTTCTTCTTCTTCTTCTTCTTCTTCTCCCCTGTCCCTCCCTCTCTCTTTCTCTTCTCTCCTACACACCTCAATTTCATTACTCCTCGAGTCAGCGGTGATGGAGCCATAGTGTCTGACGGTAGCACACTGACCACTGGAGGGCACTGGTATCGGCCCCCAGTTCGTACCGACGCCGACCCTCCAACTCCCACAGCTTACTAACACATACCATCCCTGGGTCAGGTAGGACTCTCTTTACCTCAAGCCCTTTTGGTCTTGAGTTTGGTTGCGCTGAATGGTAGCGGTTGAGTGTGTGGGGGGGGTAAAAGGAGAGCAGGAAGTGTGGAAGGATGAGAAAAGATTTAGGATTAAGGGAGGGAGAGCAGGTGCCAGGGGTGATGGGAGGGTAGAGATGATCCAAGGCGAGTGGGGGAGGGATTGTGAGGAAGTAGCGGAGTAGGATGGCCAAGTTTGACTTGGTACATTAGGGTAGAGGGACACGAGTGTGTGTGTGTGTGCGTGTGTGGCCTGGGTGTGTAAGGGATAATGGAATGGGCTGACGACTCCGGAGAACTGGAATGGGCCTGGCTCGTGAGACGAGCGGAGGGGACTCTTGTTTGTGTGGGGAGAGGGTAGTGCAGTGGGTGTAATCAGAGTGGCGAAATTGTCCCAGGTTTCAAGAGGAGAGTTCCAGAGCCAGGTGCGTGTGCGAGTTCAGAGTAGACTTCGGTAACGCGGGGGTAAAAAAAAAAAGGGGGGGGGGGGGAACTGAGTAGGTTGGGGACACGAAGGGACTGAAGTGGGTCAGAATATTTAAAGGTGCAGTTTAGGCTCTGAATAGGGTCAGAGGAGAGGGAAGTGCTTGGAGCGACTGGATATAAATAGCGAAGGAGAACAACACAATGTGACGCCTGAAGGTGTTATGGTATATAGTGAGGATGTATGAGAGAGAGGGCGAGGGCGGAGGGGGGATGGGGGTGGTCTTGGAGGGATGGCAGTGCGTGGGTGGGAGGAGGGAGAGTGGAAAGTCAAGGGGGAAGGTTGAGGATGAATGTGGAGGAGAAGTGGCCTGAATAGGGAGTGGTACGAAGGGCTACAGGCATACACGGGAAATGGTCTAATGATGACTCAAACGTTGAGCCCAGCTGGTGATCCTTACACACACACACACACACACACACACACACACATAAGAGCCAACGATAGCCAAGCATTTCATAAGAATTTGCGTCGTGTTTGTGCATGCATATATATATATATATATATACATATATATATATATATATATATATATATATATATATATATATATATATATATATATATATATATATATATATATATATACCTTTCCATGCACGTGTATAGTCACAGTGTAGTATGCTGCAATGAACACGTGC
>NC_092238.1:5846308-5866308 GCF_036320965.1 Panulirus ornatus
ATATATATATATTCTTCAGTATCCTGCTCAGAGGATGACAGTTAATCATTCACAGACGTGGCATTCACGAACCACCATTTCTGACCATGATAATGATGCTGGACGTAGATGCAGTCATCAGCAACCATGTATCACGTTTCTCTACAGTATATTAGATCTTGGAGGGCGAGAAGCGTGCACAGCCTCTCAGACACGGAGGAGATTGAAAGACCTTCAGCCTCCTATAACTTCGAGTGGCCGACCAAAGCTTGGTCCGATATTTAGTGAAAAAATGCAACACGTAAAATTCTATCTATCACATTTATGAGGAGTTTAAAATACACACACACACACACACACACATACACACACACACACACACACACACACACACACACACACACACAAATGGGCGGCAATAGAGCCAGTCAGCATTTGAAAAGCATAAGAGATCAAAGAACGAGTATGGAAAGAATCAGAAAAGAGCAACGGAGAAACTTGGGAATGCATTTAGCTGACGGGTTAGGATAGAATCGAACACTTTTCTATGGAGTCATCAGGAGCAGATCGTCATACATAGAGCAGCTAATCGGGCTTAAAGATTCGGAGGGAAGAGTCGCAGGGGATGTGCCGAGATGTGCCAAGGAGTTAGATAACAAGTTCATAAGCGCTTTACCTAGTGGGGAAAAAAAAAAACACTATAGCTCCAACACCTGGAAAAAGCCATTGGAGGGGAGACTCGAAAAGCATTGAATTTTCTACTAAAGATATAAACAGAAGACTATATACGACCTTGTATCCATGTTAGGCTCGAGGGACTGATGGAATTCCTCCATGTGAGCTGAGGAACTGTGTAGCTACCTCACACATGACGTGCTATTGGTTGTGGATACGGAGCTGTGGTCAAGGTGGATATCATGAGAAGTAAAGAGGTGATGTGAGCGACTGAGGGACCATTTCATTGTTTCTGAGAAAATAGGAAGGGGAAAAAATATTCTGGCAAATCAGGTATCAAAGAAAACGAACATAATAAAACGATTCTCCAATAAGTGCGTCCACTTCTCTCTCTCTCTCTCTCTCTCTCTCTCTCTCTCTCTCTCTCTCTCTCTCTCTCTCTCTCTCTCTTCCTGCGCCTTAAGAACCCTTGAAGATTCATGATGAACTGCAGAACGTCTCGGCTCCACGAACCACGAGGCGATTCGTTCTTTTTTTTTTTCTTTTCTTTTCCAACACAAAAGCAAATTGCGCAGTGTTGTAACAGCTGCACACACACACACACACACACACACACACACACACATCACGATGTACAAAGAGGTTTACCAGAGGCGAAGCCAGACGCATCAATATCTTAATAACAGACCGGAATATACTTGTTAACGCAATGACATCAATGTCCACCTGAGAAACCTAACGAGAAATCTATACTCCGCTATCCATTCGCAATGGCTAACACTGATTACACAGAACAAATCCTTGAATCTATTGCCGAGTTTATAACCTCCAGCTCTTGAGAACCACTCAAGCTTTCAATCAGCTTTTAAAAGATTACAATAACCTGTCGTCTGACAAGGGAAGCTATATATATCCATCTTTTTTTTTTTCTCTCTCTCTCTCTCTCCCTTGCCTTGTCACGCATTGAGGCAATCGCTCCCAAATGCACAAAGGAGGGCGTATGTCCTCCTCCTCCTCCTCCTCCTCCTCTCAATACCTGCCACACAACATGGATATTGATAATACATGTGGCCTCTCCCCTCCTCCTCCTCCTCACACAAGAAACCCCGGGGATCAGTACAATCATGTCAAGCTGGTGTTGAATTACTGACCCACACACCATTGCCTCAAGGACGCTTCTGGAAGCACTGTTTGGTCGCTCGTCATCACTCAAGAGCGGTGGGGTTTTTTTGGAAGATGAGTACAAATATCAGCATCGCCACTGTGTTCGTTTTCATAACCGACTGCCCACTGGGAACAACACTGGGGGGGTTATTAGAATATGCAAGTCAGTTTGTTACCAATATTTGCCTTACAACTGTGTAGTATTTTTATTTGAAATTCCCGAGGATTCACTTCTTTGACGAAGAGACATTGGCAGCTTCATTGAAGATTTACCTGATCATCTTTTCAGAATTCGCATCTGAGAGTTGCATGACATAATAGGATGAGGTGGTGTAGACAGGGGTAGAGTGTGGGTTTGTGGGTGTAAAAGGAAAATATATGAGAGCGAGTGTGATGTGTGGGTGTCGATCACGCTTGGCTAGCGACCGGGAAATACTAAAAAAAAAAAAAGAAAAAAAAAGAAAAAAAAGGGGCATCGGGAAAAATAAAGAACCCTTTGGGAAATATGGGAATTACTACAATTCAAAAATACGAGCGAATTCTTTTTTTTTAATCCTTTTTTTCAATCAAAAATTGCCCAAGTACTCAGGGGGAAAACGTACCTACGTGTCAGAATAGCTAGTACGCACAAATATTCTCATATACTTCAACAGAATCTAAATTATAAGACTGGTAATTAACCACACACACACACACACTATATATATATATATATATATATATATATATATATATATATATATATATATATATATATATATATATATATATATATGGCATGACGGTATCATTTGTTCATAAACAATTCTAATGAAATCATCTAAACGAATCTCATTTATCCCTTGTCTATCAGCGTCCTTCTCTCGGCTTATCTTGCCTACGGGTTATCAAGAGATAAAAATAAAGTGGCATATTGGAACAGCTCTGTGAAAGAAAATGCAATTCTCACGTCAACTGAGAGACTCTAAAAAGCCATGGCTGTTGGTCAGCTCTGAGACTGACATCTTTACCTCTTTTCTAAGCTCCACGTGAACATCCCATATGCCCAAGTTGTCGCTCGGGATAAGCTGCAGGGTAGGCACACGTCAAGCCTACATGCAGGTCCAATGCAGGCTGGAACCGAGCCCTGTGTCTACACGTCTTACAAGGTGAGCGATGTCGAGAACCACACTCGCCTAAACCCCACGGTAACTTGTCCTTAGAAATTGATGTGGGGCAAGTAATGTCGTATTCATACGTATCGTACGCTCACAACGCGACGCACAGCTTGTAAATAAATAAATGAATAACAGAAACACACACACACACACACACACACACACACACACACACACACACACAAACACACTTCCGTGGCGTAGCATTACTGACCATGATTCAGCATGGGCCCGACCAGTATCAAGCCCATATGGGTTCAAGCCCTCAGCGCGGCATTCGGCCCAAAACCAACCCAGGTGTTTATCCTGCCCTCAGAGCTGTTCGTTAGATGCGTACCTGGTTTAGGCTTGTGTGTGTGTGTACTTGTGTGTGTGTGTGTGTGTGTGTTTATGCACACTAAGGAGTATAGATACGGTAGACATGTACAAGGCTAAGAGACGGGGATAATATGAGTCTAAACTTTCCACAGGCAAATCGTGGTCGCTTATAGTCATCACACTAAGAAATTTCCTTGACAGTTTCCCGTGAATGTAGGGAGGAAACGTAATTTAGAATACAACTGTTTGAACAATCAAAAAAAAAAATCGAACTCTAGAACAGATTCTTATATAATCTGTTCGGGTACATTATATATATATACATATATATATATATATATATATATATATATATATATATATATATATATATATATATATATATATATATATATATATCCAGAACGTATTATTTTCCTATGAAGTTTTTGAAAAGGCAAAAACATGCTTTATCTACCTTTGTAAAAGCTTGAAATTACACAGGTTAGGAGTGACTCAACACGTTAACGATCGAATGAGGTATGCATATTCAGACTGTAGTCATGTGAAGACGCGAGACCTGAAGACTAGGGTAATATTTTCAGCCTTGACTGGTAAACTGGAGTGGCACTTCAGCCATATTTATTGACTGGAGTGGCACTTCAGCCATATCTATTGACTGGAGTGGCACTTCAGCCTTATCTATTGACTGGAGTGGCACTTCAGCCATATCTATTGACTGGTGTGGCACTTCAGCCATATCTATTGACTGGAGTGGCACTTCAGCCATATCTATTGACTGGAGTGGCAATTCAGCCATATCTAGAGACTGGAGTATCACTTCAGCCATATCTAGAGACTGGAGTAACACTTCAGCCATATCTAGAGACTGGAGTAACACTTCAGCCATATCTAGAGACTGGAGTAACAATTTAGCCATATGTAGAGACTGGAGTGGCACTTCGGTCACATCTGAATGTATAACTACAATGCCAAGACAACTGGATATACGTCTCAACTGTTTCACAAAAGTTCGTCTTGGAACTCAATAGCTTCTGTCTCCTGTGAATTATTGAGTCGAGAGGCGAATCTACTTCAAACAAACTTACAATCCAACTTGTGGTTAACTGACACAGTGATACTCAGACTTACTTAAACACATTCCCAAGGAATGTATTTAGGGACTTCTCTTCAGTCAATAAAATCGATGAAATACCATTACATCCAAGAAACTCACGCGCACCTCCAGTAGAAAAAGACGTCTAAAAAGTCGTAGGAACACCAGGAAAAGGTTTCTAGGTGTATATTTGTTGAATTGTATACGTACTCGCGCGCGCACATAAACACACACACACACACACACACACACACACACACACACACACACACACACACAAACACATTTCAAGAAGACCACCGACAAATTGTACGACGAATAGAAACTGTACCTAAGAAATTAGATGTAGGAGAATGTGCAATAGTTTCAACCTCGTATACCTCCAAGAATATATATATATATATATATATATATATATATATATATATATATATATATATATATATATATATATATATATATATATATATATATATATATATATATATATATATTTCTTTTTTTCTTTTCATAATATTCGCCATTTCCCGCATTAGCAAGGTAGCGTTAGGAACAGAGGACTGGGCCCTTGAGGGAATATATATATATATATATATATATATATATATATATATTGTTGTCATGATTCAAGCCTTCAAATCACGACGTCTAAACAGGAGAATAACAGCAGCGTCGTATCTTCTCTTTGTCAACGGTTATAGTGATGTTTGGGAGGAAGACTTAGCGAGTCTTTGTGACCTATTAACATTTCATTCACCGTGTGATTCCCCTTCTTCGTTCTTTCTTCTCCTCGTTCTCAGTAAAGCTTTTGACCTTTTCAAAAGGTAAAGCTTTGCTTCTCGGGGATCCTTTCTTCCTCATATACATCAACAGAGGTCAAAAAAGAATTTCATCCTCTGCCATTATCATCATCATTCTATTTGTACTATAATAATTCTTTTCCAGATGTGATATAATTAGAATCTTGACACCTACGTTGACGCCAATGCCTCCTATGTTAAATGACACAGAGGATGTTAAAGACAAGGGTGGGAATTATTTACCCCAGTACTCGTGTTTCACAATTAGTAACATATTCTTTCTATGCAAAATTCCGTTTTCTTTTTTTCTTTTTTTTTACCCTCTTCGCACTGAAGTGAGAGAATACGGAGTGTCGATGTTGGGACAGAGTCTTAACGTAATTAAGGGCTATTTACCGCTTTATATGTGCCAGTCTGACGACTGTTTCTTTACGACACTACGCATTATACGTCTGCCAGCGGCTCCACATACGGGTCACCTGGTACCAAGCTCTTTTGTTCATATGAGTGTGGCTAACACGCAAACGCGCGGAACGCTATCAAAGTACTTTGATTCGTGGATAAGTTCCCCTGAGAATCTCATAGCCTTTATCGTTATCTACGTATGTTATCTATTGGTTTATCCCTATCCAAGGTGTTATCTGGTGTTACCCAGGACCTCTTTCTAAAGGTTCGTGGAGCCCAAGGATGCGTTACTTCCAGCAGCGTGGAAATGTGAACTCCTTTGGGAGGGATATGTTTGTTTTTTTTTCTTTTTTTTACGAGTGATAGGGCTTAGCTGAAGGTGAACTTAAACTCGAGGTGTTGCCTCGAGCACGGCGAAAAGAAAAAAAAGGCCAATTATGGCATACAATGAGGATCGGGTATATGCCTGTCACTGTTGCGTAGTCCAAGTGAACAGGGTTTCGTCACTTGATTCTATGTTGAGTTAGGAATCACCACGAGGAGATAATTAGGAAGAAGGAACCTCCTTTAGATATTCTCAGCAGACACACACACACACACACACACACACACACACACACACACACACACACACACACACGCACACACACACACACACACAAAGCGACTGAGAATGGACACAGACGTCTCGTTCTTGTGACGAAGAGAAAAGAAAATTACAATTCTTCAGGTTCCTTTCTGAGCTGGCACCGATCGCCAACAAATCAGCAGGCACAGTAGACGAAGCTTTTAAGAAAGCCATGATTCGTACGTAGGTACTCCGCCCCTAAAGCATCTCCCAGACTATGGGACTCATCGGGTGAGAGAGAGAGAGAGAGAGAGAGAGAGAGAGAGAGAGAGAGAGAGAGAGAGAGAGAGAGAGAGAGAGAGAGAGAGAGAGAGAGAGAGAGAGAGAGAAACCTGGCAAGCCCTGTGATCTTTATGGGACTAAGAAGGGCACACTACCGGTGCATATCATCCCACCAATAATGGAGTATGGGAGAGGAGGAGTCGAGAAAGGTTTTGGCTGTAATGCGTCAGGCAGGAGGTATGGTTCTGGCACTTCGTGGGATGAGGAAGGCCTTTCAGTAAAGTCCTTTGTGGCCATTTGACTCGGCGCTGAATACCTCTGTCGATGATTCCCCTTAGGTATAGATAGATAGATAGATAGATAGCATTGGAATCTATGACATAACTGAGCATACACTTAGCATAGAAAGAGGGACTCGCTACGCGTAGAGCCTCGAAGTAAAAGGAAAGTTTGTATCTATTGATACTGATACAGGTAAAAGAAAAAAAAAATCCCTTTTGTGACGGTATAAATTGAAGTCAACGCGAGGTAAAGCCAAGGCGTACTGGCTCGCCATGGGTTTAATCTCAGGAGACTCTCGGCTCTGTCGTGATGACTGCAGAAGGCAAACTAAAGGAAATTGAATCGAAAACATCAAGCGAGTAAACGTAAACACAAAGCCGAACGAAAGGAGATTGAATCACTCCTCTCCAATGGGAACTACGAAGGGAACAGTTTTCTTCAGGTGAATGCAATGACTTCGTAGACTTACCTCATTCTCACCTTCACCTCTCACTCGTGTACTCTGGTACTGTGGAACCATTTCATCTACACTCACAATGAACAGGAATGTGACCTGGGCAATCATGAGGGAAGATGTACTAAAAAAGGGCTTTCATATCTATGCATTTAGAAGAACTCTTTTTTTTTTCTCTCTCAGTTTCATGAAAGCCCATGGCTGCGCTACCTCAATAGAGGGAAATGTAGACTCCTCTGGAATGAGAAGTTCATTGACGAGATTCTGCTCCCTTTGATAAAGGTTCCTCAAGTATTCTAGGTCCGTGTTTTGGATCCATGGCGTCTTGATATCCTAAATGAAGCGAGGCGCTGATGAGGCGATGCAGGAGGCAACCTTGACTTTCATCTGGTTCCAGCAATTCTCGATTGGGTTAAGATCTAGGCAATTCCCATGCCACTTCAACAGTTGAATATTTAAATCCCACAACCAGTGCAGCTCCTTTCTAGCCTTACGGGCGATCACACTCGTAAACTTCTTGAAAAGGTAGCAGATGGTCCTCTAGCATCTTAATGTACTACTCTCTATTCATAGTAGTGCTTTTAGGTACCGCTAAAGCAGCCCCAGATCAACACACTATCTGGATGTTTCACCGTCTTCACCGTGGAAAGACAGTCATACCGGCTGGCATCCTCCGGCCTCCTCACCCTCTCCTGCCTTGCTCCAATTTTGCGCACTCCAGTCCTTGTTTGTGTGTGTGTGTGTGTCTGAGCATACCAACTGCAATTAAGCTTCTTAATTTGTTCAACATAACAAAGAATGATTACTTTTCATTAATCCATTCCTAGCTGAAGTGGTAGAAAAACTACTTAAGCAGAACCTCCACAAGACAGAGTCCACTGTCAACTAATTCACTGTTTTACAGCTGTACGTATGACGATTTATTCGTTGCTTTTCTCATTTTTACTCATTTTCTCTTTGAGGTTTGTAATTTTGAAAGGCATTTTTGAGATACATCTTCGATGTATATCAACTGACTGTTATATTTCTCTTGTATCTCTTCTGATGATGTGATTATTACACGAAAGTGCACTTGGGAACTTATCGTCTTTCATTTCCCCGTGGACTCATAGAAGCATATATATATATATATATATATATATATATATATATATATATATATATATATATATATATATATATATATACAGAGAGAGAGAGAGAGAGAGAGAGAGAGAGAGAGAGAGAGAGAGAGAGAGAGAGAGAGAGAGAGAGAGAGAGAGAGAGAGAGCCACATCAGCGTAGAGAAATTATCAGAACGATGTTCAGAAGATAATAAGAAATACGTGACTTAAAAGTTAAGGACACAGAAAATTTCTCTCATCCGTTGTACGTCTGTGCAACTTTTTCTGTTCCGCAGGTTCTTCACAAACTTTTGCTTCTGACACCAGACTAATGGAAGAGTTTGATAACCTTTAAACTCTGAATCCAGGATGATAAATGAATACGTAGAAGAAGCTTTTGTCTTATCTCTTCTTTTTACGATGTAAGACTTTGCTATAGATGTAGAAAGAAAGATCACAACCCGTGTCTGAACTTTTGTCTACACATCCTGGAGCAATTGTTCAAAGTTCCAGTGTGGCAGGAAGAATTATTCACTGCTCACTCAATGTGTCTGGCTTCTCATATATCATAACCCCAAGCGGTTATGACCAGAGTCGCTCACTTTGAGGTCAACTCCGTCCTGAGGTTACATATTTCGAGGGTTTACTACCCAGGTTCGAAATTGAATTTATTGTGGTCACTTGAGTAGTGGTTCTTGGATCGTAAATTGATTTCTAGGTATGTGAGCTAGTCTTTGCGAATCCATGACCCATCTCACGCAGGTCAGATGACGAGGGAATTATACGGTAAAGTTATCTGACGAAATCTCCCTACATCCCTCCAGTCTATGAGTCACAGCTCACACGTTTTGAGCCGTCTGTCAACCCAACCAACCACCTGGTACCCCTTCCCCTTCCCCTCCCTCCTTTCCCCTCCTCTTCCTCACCAACAACTCTCCTCTCCCTCCTCCTCCTCCTCATCATCTCTTTTGTTAAGACTTGCCCACACGTCGGGCTGGCCTGTGGGGTGAGTATACAGTGATACGGCAATACTGTCTGCACACACACAAATACCGCCTGTATGTTCCTGTAAGTCACGATAGCAGCAGCTTGTAAGCTCGGTTCATGAGTGCTTCATGACACGTCGACACCATCGCTTGGGTAGACTACGAGGCTGAACCAGCTTCGCTAAATCAGGGGGAGGGAGCGTTTATGTTTTGGCGTGAGGGTGGTTAAGGTCTACTCACGAGGCAGTTATGAACTATGGCGGATTCTTGGGGGTGGGGCTAATCCTCTTAGTTGTTATGAGATTGTTAGTTAAACTTACAGACCAATTACGACTTTCTCTCTGGGGGTGAGGAGAGAATTATCGTGCCATATAATCTTGGAGCCTATTAAGAGCAAATGGATATTAGAACGTAATTCACTTTCTGTGTGGAACACGCAGTTCATTTTGATTCGGTACAATGTGTTTATTATTGCCTTAAATAAAGTGCCTTCCACCTGTATAGACGTGTAAAAATAAAGGATAAAGTATTTTCTATCTTATGAAATAATCAGCAGAAAAATTATAATACAGGACCATTAGTGTTCACTTATCTATACAGAACAAAGAGGAGGAACTAAATACATTTTATATATGAAATTTCTCTGCTAATTTGAGCAGGCTGCAAAGCCATACCTTTATGCTTCAACAGGGAAAACAATAAGTCCCACCTACTGATCATGTGTTATCAATGAAAACATCTGTAAAGAATTGAAATAATATATTTTTTTTCGCCGTTTCTTTTGAGTTGTGAAACTGCACAATAGAGTCTCAAATTCCTCTCGAGTCAATCCAGATTTTTTAGTTTCACGTTCGCCCACATCCAACGGTGGTTAGAGTCTGCATAAGGAAGATATTAAAGGGATAATTCTTCTTATCTTTACTTCAAGCATTTCAGAAAGTCTATATCGGAGGACGTGTAATGAACATTTAAATCTCCTTCGGTCCCCGCCCCCCCCCCCCAAAAAAAAAGAAGGAAAAAAAGAATTCATACCTGCTTAGAAACATTCATAACAACCAAACCTTTATTGTTTATCGAAATTTAAGATAAATGCGACCGGACACTTATCTTTCATGGCATATTGCTAAATGAGACTGGAAACTTATCTTTCATGGCATATTGCTAAGTAAACATCAATCGATGTCGTTAGCTTTTTTTTGCCGAGATTATTCTTAAATTCTGGAGATCTGATGGGCAATCAGCTGAATTCTAGGTAGCGCCGGATCAAGTATTCAGAGGATAAAGGTTCGAACCCAGGTAATTCAGTGATTAGCATGATTCAAGGCACTAATCACTACTTTCTTCTCTAAAACTGCCATTCCTGGCAGCAAGCATAAGAATCGAGAGCATCACTATAGAAAGATACTGACATAATTTATTTTTCATTTATTATATTTAATCGCTGTTTCCTGCGTCAGCGAAGTAGCGCTAGGAAACAGACGAAGAATGACCCATCCATTCTCATACACACACACACACACACACACACACACATATATATATATATATATATATATATATATATATATATATATATATATATATATATATATATATATACACTAAACGCCCATACACGCACATATACATACATATACATATCAACATACACATACACATACACAGACATATACAAATATACACATGTACATATTCATACTTGCTTGCCTTCATCCATTCTCGTCGCTACCCCGCCTCACAGGAGATATTATCGCTACCCCCCGCTTCAGCGAGGTAGCGCTGACATAATTCATCACTACGTATTCCAAGCGTTATCGAAGAACGCGAGAACCTTTTGCTTAATATGTGACCTTTTCCAAGTGTTTAATACTTCGAGTCTGCCTACGTCACACGTACTGTATATATTTCAGTGTGCGCCATAGGTCATCACATTTGAGCTGTTACCCTGAGCTTCGATTAGGGCTTTGTGAACATGGCTACTATGGTATGAGACCTTTCATCTGCGCCTTCCAGTACAACTGCATTTACGTACCTATGCGTGTATGTATGTGTGTAGGTATGTATATGTCTGTGTGTGTATATATATCGAGAAGTGATGAGTGTTCATTATCATAAAAAAAAATTCCTAAGGATTATCAATGATAAAAGACTGTAAAACCTACTATAATACCTCATTAATATTCAACCACACTCTGAAACCATGTTTCAGTTACGTGAGCCTGAAACACCGAGACATCACACCAACTTCAGCGTCGAATATTTGTAAGACTATTTGGCTACCCACCGCATGAATATTCGGGTACATAAAACGAGTCGATCGCCAGACGAATCTTCCTCCAAAGATTCGTACCCCAAAGGAATGGTTAGAGAAAAGCCGTGAAGACAAGTATTCACCGTTTCTGTCGGTACCTTATATCAAGGTGTTTGAACAGGCTTAAAATATTACCCACGAACCCAAATGCTATTCAAGCAGAAATGCTGCGGTAATACTGAAATGTGGCGCTGCAGAATAATTATATATGCTCGACCAATTTCGTTTTGGGCGAAGGGTGGGTGAGAGAGAGAGAGAGAGAGAGAGAGAGAGAGAGAGAGAGAGAGAGAGAGAGAGAGAGAGAGAGAGAGAGAGAGGCAGGCTTTATTCTCGGGAATTTCTCTTTCCTTTAAGTAAAGAACTGTTTCAAGGTATCGAAGAAAGAAAGAAAGACAAAATGAATATGAAAGAAATGAATCAAACATCTGATATATATTTTTTTCGTGCAAGTTGCAGATGCACTGCAACCCACATCTTACTTTCCCTCCTTTACAAGAGGATGTTTCTCCAGTCCCCAGACGCGTCGTTCAATCATGCACGAGAGTTGGATACGAAATATGACGTTTTTAAGTTTTTCCCTCCCCCCCGAGACACGGTTCCTCTACTGTAGGTGCTGAGGCTACGTGTTAAACATTCAGTTGTACTGAGCGTCATTTCAGACACAAAGTTGCTGACTTTATCATATTTTTCTAAGGGTCTCCTTTTTCTATCTTGTTGGGGGTGGTTTTGCCAGCACTGAAGGTCTGACTTAAATAATTCACTCGATACTGCTGTTTAGATTTAACCTCAAAATCATCTTTTTTTCTTTTCCTTTTTTTTTTCTCTTGGTTACGTTGACCGGGATTGAAAGGGCAGATCGTCACCCCACAAAAGTCATACTTCTCTCACACGATTGGTCGACGGTGAAGGTCGAAATTACAAACGTCGAAGTTATCATATCTTTCATGCAAAGTTATCTTTTTTATCTGGAGGGGGGGGAGGAACTGGGGCATCTGGCTACGAGGCAGTCAAGCTGGTGGGTGTCAGCTAAGCTGTGAGAGAGAGAGAGAGAGAGAGAGAGAGAGAGAGAGAGAGAGAGAGAGAGAGAGAGAGAGAGAGAGAGAGAGAGAGAGAGGCAGGAATCGTCGAATAACACCTAAACGATAATATTCACGAATATTCTAATAGACTGCTATGGAGATTCAGCTCCCACCCCCACACCCCACAACCTACCCTCCCTCAGGGATCGAATCAGTAATGGTTCTTGCAACTCTGACGGCAAAAGACTGAACTAAAAGAAAGGAGAAACGAAAAGAAAAAAAAAATAGATAAATCAAGACTCAACCCCCTTCTTCGAACGATGTATTAGACAGTGTTTCACATAGCTTCATTTTGTATACGAGAGTAAATATCTCATACGCTTCGGCATCTTGACATCTAAAGAAGGTATATTAAAAAAAAAAAATAGATAAATAGACAGGCAGATACTTAGTGACATTACTTAGATACTTACTAAGGAGAGAAAGAGATTCACGCTCTGCCAATACGTTTACGAATTATAGGACACCAAACGTTGCAATTCCTTATTACTGTAAGGGAAATACGTCTTTGGAAATATACATCGAAATCAGTGTAACGTCATTTCAGGAGAGATGTTCTGGTTCGTGGCTGCGACTGCGAAAGGAAATTGGAAAGATGGAATTAACGCAGATGCACAGTTGAACAAAATAGGAAAGTGGAAGCAATTGAATGGAATGGAACAGTAGAAGGTACGGAATTCTATAATGAATGCAAATGATTTCGTTGAATATCCTTCATTTTTTTCCCTCCCTCCTTCCTCCCTTCTACATATATTATCATTCGTGCTACATAAATTATTCGTACTTTTTTTTTTTACATCTTATTCGTACCTCAACGTCTCATTCGTGCCTCTCCATCTTATTCGTAACATCACATTTAAATTCGTACGTCTACATCTTATTCGTACGTTCCACTTAATATTCGTGTACTCTTGAAACGAAGTCATTTCGTTTAAATTTCATGAAAATTCGGCAATAAATGTCCTGACAAAATATGGAGAACATGGCTTTATTCAGCGAATTGGCAGGAAGCATTTTTGAATATAGCTATATGATTTCTAAAGACGATATATATATATATATATATATATATATATATATATATATATATATATATATATATATATATATATATATATATATATATTCTAACTCTGTGTATCATTTCATTTACTAAGCATATCCCTCGTGACCTATCAGTTCGAAACACAGGCCAGCGAGAGACTTTGATCCTCTGTAAACTCTTGATCAGAGAGCAAATGGATACGTTTTTACGTGTAAACCTTTATTACCAGCGTTAAAGATAATACGATCCCGCCCGCCAGATGTGGACTCCACTTTACAGGCGAGCGAGTTCTAAGCTTTGGTGTAACAAAAGAATATCTTTTCCACTGGCTAAATCTATATAATACATAGATGCTTCCATGGGGCTTCTTCTTGGTGCAATGCCTGTCGGCTGGCTAGAGTTTCGTTGAATTAAAATCTTGTCACTCTTTTTTCTTTTTTACTCTTCCGCCTCTTTTTTTTTCATGTCCCAATAACTTATCTAAGTCTTCAAGGTCATCCAGCATGGATCTCTTCTTTCTTCCTCTCCGTCTGCCTTCACGTCTTCCTTCAGTGTTTTCAGCAGATTTCTTCCTCGCACTTCAAATCCTCTCCATTTCTTTTGTCTTTGCTGTCTTTCAGTAAAATCCTTCCTTCTTCCACTCAACTAATCTTCATTCTTCTTTTCCTACGTTCCCATCATAAAGCTCTAGAATAGTTTCTTGTGTTTTGATCCCAAAGTTTCACGTTTCAGTACAGAAAGCTCTATATCAAGCTTTATACTCCCCGTTTCTGAAGCTTCAGGTCAAACTTACGTGTAAGACACATTTTCTTGAAATTTGCTTTGCCCATATCAATCCCCAATCATCATATCCTCGTTTCACACTTAATCACAAGATTTATCAACCTACTAAACACTTGTAAAGTTTTACTTCATGAAGTAGTTTCATTTTCACCGTGTATAGTTTAAGGATCCTTGATTCCTTCCTTTCAGTTCTGATCCCACTCATTCTGGGTACATTCCCTTTCATTCCGAAGGTACGTGGAATCCCGGCTAAACGTGCATAGCATTCCTTGGAGTCCTTCGTCTATGCCAAGATATTCCCGGTCGTCAGTAAACCCGATTGTCTCGACAAGTTCCTCTCCAACTTTCACTCGCCCTTCGAAGCTTTGGAAAGTACCTTCTCCTCCACCACCACCACCACTGCCTGTGAACCAGATGTTGAGGAATGAGAGTGGACGGGGAAGAGTTCTGAATCACTCTCTCCTTCTTCGCTATTGCAGGTTCAGGTTCCTTATCAGCGAACGCGAATTGTAATAAGACTGTCTAGAACTGCAACTGTCGGGGTTCCAGACGAACACGTCATGTCCCACAGGCTCCCCCAGGGGAACGCTGGCACTCGCCGCGTCATCTTCAGTCAGCGTTGGGCAAACACCTACTACGGAGACATCTGGTGCTGGCTGGGGTGGGTGGTGACCAGTCCTTTCCTTAAACGTCTCTTCTTCCGTCATCGTTCAAGAGAAAAACAATACTCTCGGTCTCTTTTCTCAGGCTTAAATTAGATGATTCATTGCTCTCATATTAGGTTAATCATTACGTTAATCATTACGATTACGATCATTACGATGAAACTAGATGATTAATTGCTCTCATATTAGGTTAATCATTACGATTAATAAGGGAGCAATGAATGAGCTTGGCAACTTTAAGCTCCCGGAGCATCACGACAACGTAAAGCCTTACGAAGCCGAAGTGTCGGTCTATATAATTTTTTCTGACTGAGAAAATCTCTCTTGAAAAATCAGGACAAAGGTAAAAATAATGAAAAAAAAAGACTTTCCATAAAATCTTTCACCTCAAAACCCATTCTTCGAGTTGGGGATAACTCACGTCGCTGAAGAAACACCATCCTCTTCAACACCTTCATCTTTTACACTTGGATCTTCCTCTTCACATCAACCCAAACATCACTGCAAGTTCAACAGTACGAGAAAGTGCTTCGCTCTTCTCAGACGTGACAGAGAGAGACACATCCTCTCTCTCTCTCTCAAAAAAAAAAAAAAGCCGACCTGCAGACTCTCCTAACATTACACCAAGAATGCTAACCTCATGTATCGTTGTCAGCGAAGACCACATGCATGTAGAACACTCTAGAGGAGGCCCCTACCCACCCACCCCGTCTGGTCACCACAGGCCTCAAAACCAGCAGTAGCAATCAGTCCAGTGCATGCAAATTCGCCCCGGGAGTTAATGCTGACATCGAGCGTTGTGGTCTGCAGGCCCGGATGTGCCGGGGGGATATTGGAAAGCTGTTGCATTACAGAGGCTGAGCTGGCTGATGTCTTGGAAATTGCTGTGGGCGATGAAATGGAAAAAAAATAAATGCGCAGGGCCATGTATTCGAGGTCGTGGTGTTGCGCAGGGCCATGTATTCGAGGTCGTGGTGTTGCGCAGGGCCATGTATTCGAGGTCGTGGTGTTGCGCAGGGCCATGTATTCGAGGTCGTGGTGTTGCGCAGGGCCATGTATTCGAGGTCGTAGTGTTGCGCAGGGCCATGTATTCGAGGTCGTGGTGCGTCCCTAAGGAAACAGTGAATACGTCCAAAGATGATGAAAGATGACCAAATATCCTTTCACTAAGACGTCGGTATAGACATGCGTTTTAAACGGGAGGCTTTAATCGAACGCGAAGTTCTTGTTCCGTGAATGACAGGGACACCAACTGCAGTCAAGTGTGGACGGTTGGCTTCCGAGGACCGGAGTGACTCAAGGTTCCTTCCAATCAGTGGCGAACTCTTGTTTCAGACGTGCCAGTGGCGCCAGACCCACTTGTGACAACCAGGCAATATGACCTAGAAAACGAGTGACCTATTTTCCGGTGCTTTCCCGGATGTATATTGCTGGCGATACAGGAGGTTTCATCACCAGGCGGACGCTGTTGGAGCGCTGTCCTGAACGGGGAGGGTAAAGACTGATCTACCGTGTTTGCTCTGCTGTTATATGCAGATGGTGCCGAGGGTCATAGTAGTATGGGCACGGCTTTGCGAGGGACTGAATATTTTCTGTCGACCACTCAATAGGAATCAATGCACCAGGAATATCGCAACAGTTAAGATTTTCCAAGAATATTTTGTTACGATCTTCAGGCTCTGGTTCGCAGCACAGACACCGCATTCACCAATAACTTGCCCATCTATTCCCACATCTATTGGGAAATGGCATCTCATAACCAGCCCTTGTTTGGGACACCTACGAGCAAGTATCTTTAGATAACTATATTTACTAGTCTTCTGTAAATCTAAAAAAAAGAGGCTATATCGCTAAACCCCAAATAGTTGTATTTACGAAAGGCAGTAAGTTAAATCACCTATCGTGGGCATATGAAGGTGTCAAAACAGATATGCCACAGACGACGACAGCATCTTCAATGGGCACCGCCACCGTGTGCGTCATCTGGTGGATAGTTTTGCATCTACTACTGGAACTCGGAGATAATGGCTAGAGGATGGATAGGATGAACAGGGAAGAGTGACAGGATGGAATGGGAAAGAAAAAGGGAGGGATGACAAAGGGTGTAATGGGATGGGAGACATCAGGAGGGAAAGGAAAAAGGGCGGGGGGGGAGGAGAGTGTAGGAGTGAGTGTGAGGGAATGCAAGGTTACGGTGGAGGCAAATCAGAGAGGAGGATTTTGTGAGTGACGGAGCGAGAGGGCTCGAGGATGGCAGCATCTGAGAGGAGATTCGCACCAGATGGCCACCGTGGGGGATGGGAGTTGTGAAAGCCCCAGGGTGCAGAGACCAAAAGAGAGAGAGAGAGAGAGAGAGAGAGAGAGAGAGAGAGAGAGAGAGAGAGAGAGAGAGAGAGAGAGAGAGAGAGAGAGGGGGGGGGGGAGAGTCAGAGGGAGAGAGAGAGAGAGAGAGTCAGTGAGACAAGCCAAAGACAAACAAAAGGACGAGGTAAAGACATACAGAAAGACAGACAGAAAGAAGAGACAAAGACAGAAAGAAGGAAAAGGAGGAAATGACAAGATATATATATATATATATATATATATATATATATATATATATAGAGAGAGAGAGAGAGAGAGAGAGAGAGAGAGAGAGAGAGAGAGAGAGAGAGAGAGAGAGAGAGAGAGAGAGAGAGAGAGAAGAGTTATACATATAGACAGAGAACTGGAATCGAAAAAAAAAGAGACAGTAATGAAAGGTGAGAGCAAACAAGTCTTATACATGCAAATGACAGACATCACGCTGGCTGATGGACTCGTTTGGGGAGACAAATAAAAGTTCCTCCTCCCTCTCTCGCATCTGGCGTTGTTCACTTCATTTATCCATTCAAAGTCATTCATCAATAACGACAGTAGTGGCGTAGCGCACACAGACAACCTTAACTATTCATGCTGAGCTATGGTTAAGTAATTGAATTTGCAAGTTACTAAAGACCTGCTTTAGTAACCTTATCATTTTTTCTTCTATGTCGGGCATACGAGTGTGGTGTTCCCATGAATCTTGAATAGCCTTCGTCCAGAATATTGCTCAAAGTATCTGTCAGACATTGTGATACTGAACTCACCCTCTTACTTATTGATAATGGTTGGACATTGACATCCTGGAATATGTAAAGTGATGTGGTAAGATGTAGTAATTCTACACTAGTCTAAATCAGATTTTATCAACACGCTCAACACCCATATTGCACAGTGGCAAGACCCAGGTGGGAGGGAAAACCAAGATGTGATACGATGAAGCTTCAACACAAGCAGCTTCTTAGCCTGTCTGGACGCACGCTATCAGTTAGAACAACATTTAGGAACTCACGAAGGGGCGCGGCGCTACCGAGTAAGGACTCGTGGTGGGTCCTGCTGTATATTCGAGCCCCGGCCTGCACCACAGGACACCATAGCCTGCAACATGGCTGGATTACGGGAGTCCTCAGCATCAACTACCCTCCAGGGAGACATGACGTCACACAAGGCCAAAATAACCCGGTCCTCGTTGGAGAGAGAGAAAAGCTACAAAGGCCATTATCAGTGTTCAGAACATGAATATGCCATCAGGATAGAATTAAGCTTATCAATATTCTATTGGAATAGCTTATTTGCTTAATGCATATGCTTAACTTTGCCTTATATCTAGAGTATGGCTTTCAAATCGCCGTAACTGCTTGTATACCACCAAAGCTCGAGGAATACGAATGCATACGAGAATCTAAACAAAGATTTTCTTTTCCCAAGAGGCAAGAATAGCGTTCATCTCCTGCAAGAAAGTACTTTCCTACCTACCAACCTACTCACCTCCCTACCTACCTCCCTATCTCCCTACCTACCTGGAGCTTATCGTTCACCATTCGTCTTGCTTGATGAATAACACAGTCCCTCCTCACCTGCCACTGGCATTACGTTAATATCATTTCTCATTTCATCTGGGACCGACATCAACCACACGTCATGTATTCTTCGAAAGTAGTTCTGCTGTTGTTCAACGCCTGTTTCTTAATCTCTTCTAATACCATATAATAATAAACCGTTCCTTCCACCTGGGGCAACTTCCTATAGTCTTGCCTGATCTGTTTTCGATATAACTAATGATATTCTTGAGTTAAAAAACTGTACTGCGTCCATGTTCAGGACATTTTCTTTTCACACTTCAGTCTTCTCTGCCACGCACAGAAGACCAATAGGTAATCTTTTTTCCCCTTCTTTCTTGGGCTATATAGTTCCAGTTCTTCAAGTCCTCCATGGCAATTCTTACATCTTATCCTCTCGAATTAGCAGGTGAACTGCTGGTTCTTACTGGTTTCGCTGGCCACCGTGCGATTGCAATCATGCGTCTTACGTATGCATTAAGCATCGTCTTGCTTCTTAAGTATGCATTAAACATTGTCTCGCGTTGTGGAAATTCTCAAAAATCATACCAACAGACAAAAAGAAAATGGATTTGCATAGAAGAAGAGCACTGATGAAAAAAAAGAAGAAGAAAGGTTTATTTAACGAGAGAAACAGAAAATCAAAGAGCATGATGAGGAGATGAAGTAATGAAGAAAAAAAATAAAGACAGTTAGACTGAAAATGGGAAGCGGCCCAAATTACTATCCACATGCACATACTATTTATGAGGTAAAAGACATAATTAGAGATTGGAAAAAGTATCCATGGAAATGTACAAAATGATAAATGAACAATATAAATGAGTCCTCATCAAAGGGAAAACACGCCACGAAAAATGCAAATACAATGCCACGAAAAATTTAGATAAAATGCTACGAAAAATTTAAATAAAGTGCCACGAAAAATTTGAATAATCAACTGTTTAAT
>NC_092238.1:5868808-5896308 GCF_036320965.1 Panulirus ornatus
TCTAACATCAATGTGGGATATTCACTTACCTTAATCTTCACCGCCAGAGGACGCCTCCTGAAATACAGAAATGGATTCAGTGATCCGACAAAGGTGGAAACATTCATTATGAATCACACGTTAAATCGTTATGTAAAGAAATGTTGGTATACAGTATTAATGTTAAATAGAATACATAATGAGAAATACATAATATTGGAGGTCGACTAGAAGGACCTAAGAGGGTGTATATATGACTCCTATGAGTCAGGATTTCTTAAGGCTCAAAATGAAGCTATTTTCAAAAAATATAGGCTTAAAACACACACACACACACACACACACACACACACACACACACACACACACACACACACACACACATTATTACGAAGACATTGCCACATAATGATGGTTATTCAGCAATTACGACCGAATGGAACGAACACACACACACACACACACACACACACACACTACCAGCGAGTGAATCACTCTAAGAAAACATCGAACCATTGTCCTGTAGCTTAAAGGGGCGACACAGGTAACATGAGCGCCACACGCACCACTGCTCCGATTGCAATAGGCTTCGTAGAACATTCTTCCATCGAGTGTAGCCGCTTCATCAGATAACACTTATCCACGCTGCCTTTGTCGATCATATCGAACCACAGGATACCATTTCTAAGCTGCCATGGGAGGATTAACTCGATCATGATACATCCCCGTCTTTTTTGCAGACATTAGATCCAAATTTATCGTCACGTCATTTTCATTCGATATGTGATAACAAAATGAAAATATGAGTCTATATCTTCGTCCAGTCGTTTCAACTTATTGATGAATAGTTTAACTATAAATCTAACCTCAACTTCAAGCCTCTGTCACACATTCGAGGTGCTGAATCAAGTCAAAATATAAACACATCAAGAAGTGGTAGTCTTATTCATTGAACACACACACACACAACTTGTTTCTGAATAATGAATGGAGGTAAGTCTGCTTCAATGAATTCTCGAGGTGAGCGTGTCTAAGTATGATGATATATGGCTTTGGTTTCATACTAGCTATGAATAATTCTCCGTCTGTGATGAGTCTCTGATCATATATATTTTCCAAAAAATTAGGGTGGCATTGTGGATTCCGTCGCAAAAAAGAAGACGTCATAAACCGTCTTTAAGAATACTTCCAAGATCATATGTTTTCTTTCGTCTATAGACACCACAGTCAATCGTGCCTCTCACATGAAAACATAATCCAGTCAGCCTCTCCCGTGGAGACACAGAATAACCATCTTCAACAGAGGGAAGATAGCCTCCTCTATCCAGTGTTTCCTTTCGCCACTATGACTTGAACTTCACGAGACGAACACCCTCCTCAAAAAAGGTGTTCGACACTATTCCAGGAACTTCAGAGGAATATCAGGCCAACGACTCTGAAATTAGCAAACATACGTTCAGGTCTCTGAAGGTTAGTCGTTGCCTTTGATCTGGTATAGGTGTGTGTGTGTACCTGAAGGCGTTTCAGTCTGCATGCTGCAACCTGCACTTTGATAAATAGTCTAACGCAGTTACTGCGAGCTTGCTTCGAGAATCATAAATAATATTTGGATTGAGTGTCATGATGAATTCGCCTGTCCAAGGACTCTGATACAGGTATTTGAAGCCCACACTGTATCATCCAGCTGTGGGCCTTTGTTACAAGCATGAGAAATCAGCTGGCTATAACGTGCTTATACAAGCAACGAGGACCAGCTGGCTATGCCATGCTACTAAAAGCACTAGAGACCAGCTGGCTACGACATACTGTTACAGGCAACAGGGGCCAGCTGGCTGCGCCGTGCTGTTAAACGCACTAGAAACCAGCTGTCTATGACATGTTGTTACAGGCACCAGAAACCAACTGACTGCCACCTGCAGTTACAAGCACTAAAGACCAGCTGGTTGTGACATGCTGTTACCAGCGACAGAGTCCAGGTAACTGCGACGTGCTGTTACAATTACCAGCGACCAGCTGAGTGTGAACTCTTGCCAAAAGCTCCACATTATCAGCAAAGACCAAGACTGTCGTTCAAGATTGGCATTAGAACCCACTCAACTCTCAAGACTGGTATTAGAACCCACTCAACTCTCAAGACTGGTATTAGAACCCACTCAACTCTCAAGACTGGTATTAGAACCCACTCAACTCTCAAGACTGGTATCAGAACCCACTCAACTCTCAAGACTGGTAATAGAACCCATTCAATTCTCAAGATTGGTATTAGAACCCACTCAACTCTGAGCGCCTCGTACAATCACTGAGCGAGCACCAAAGACCCAGAGCTTTCCTATCATGTTAGTGTAAGTTCTATGGAGCAATGGCAGTGGCTCCAACGAGAGTCATCCACAGTGGAAATATCTTTTGCTGTGTACTTAAAGGAGTCGGCAAAACAGTATGTTCACAAGTGTGATCCTGCATGATAAGGGATCCACAGAGCTTAAGATGCTACTACAATATCCTTCAGGCAATGCCATCCACCATCGTATATATGACCCAACTCATTAGAGACACCGAGCCAAAAAGTGAATCCTGTGAATTCCTATTTTACAGCACTCGAAGACATTGGCACATTATCCTGCAAATCCAGTCTTACAGGTTGAACTGTTCCCAAAACAAGCTACTCCTTCATCCCCAGCGGGACCTACCTGCCCTCCAAAAAATTCACCCACATACCTTTCCCATTCTCGGAAAGCTTGCACGCTCCTCTAACCAGAAAGTTTTCAGTCTTTGAAGCAGTGAAAAAGTTTTCTTTTTTTGGTCTTCGAAGCGTATCGGAATTCGGGTAAAACCGCAATATACTGTAGGTATCATTTTGTCAAATGTGTCCATGTGTTTTTTTTTAGTGTGTGTGTGTGTGTTTAGAGTTTAATGAGCTATTACTTCGCTCTGGCGTAGGTACCATATACATTAAAAAGCTATTTCGGAAAAAAAAATATGAGTAATTGTTTTCGTTTTGCGTTTCAACATGCTGTCAACATAAACGGGAACACATTTCCATAATCTGTGAATATGCTCATCCTTTTGAATCTCACTCTCTCTCTCTCTCTCTCTCTCTCTCTCTCTCTCTCTCTCTCTCTCTCTCTCTCTCTCTCTCTCTCTCCCCCGGGGGCAAACACGTTACGGCTTTGGTGTTCGAAAATTGATCAGTCACCCAGTGATTACTCTGGCCCTCTAGAGGAGAGGGTCGATTAACCTCTCTAAGGATTTTTAGTCTTGCTTCCGATAATGAGTTTATGATGAGCCCGGGTCACTCGCCTCTGAAGACCCATCTTTCCTCCTAATATCAAGGACGGGAGTGTGTATTCGTGTGTGTGTGTGTGTATGTATATATATATATATATATATATATATATATATATATATATATATATATATATATATATATATATATATATATATATATGTATATATATATATGCACCTCCACCCTAACAACCCTAACGTCCATTAAACTCCTAAACATTAATTACCCTGAATCGTCACATCCACTCCACGGGCCATCACATACCACACATTTGATCTTCACTCCTCCATCATACATCCCTGGCTCGTATCTCCCTTCCTCACATCTCCTAATCTCCTGCATCTCCCTTTACATCACCTTTCCCATACTTTGCCACACTCTTCTTCTTCATATTGCTATCAACCACACCTCCTTTCCACACATACTACCTCACACTATAGCTCTGCATACTCACACTTCTACCATTCAATCATCCCTTATCATCCACTTTCCTCAGAGCCATTTTATCCCATATTTCCATTCCTCGTGTCCTTCCTCATACCTTCCCACGGCTTCCTTCCTCATGACTCTCCTCCACATACCTTCTCACGGCTTCCTTCCTCATGGGTTTCTTCCTCATATATTTCCATCTCATGCCTATTCTCCCTTTAGACACCCTCATCCTCCTCCTCCTCCTCTCCCATAACTCATCCCACACCTCACTATCCTCCCCTCTCAACATACCACGCACCACAAAGCTTCGTATGCTAATGCTTCCTCTCCTCATACCTCATCATCTTCCTACAGCTTCCCTACCCGGGCTCTCATCTCCTCATAAGTCACTGCCCTCATGTCGTACCCTCACGTAGTAGTACCTGGATCATCAGGGCAACCATGCGCCTCTTCTCCCACTAGTTCGAGTGGAAAGAGCGTCAAAGGAGGTAGCGACAGAAACGAAAAAAAAAAATTTAGGCGAAAGTAAACCAAAAAAAATTTATATACGTCGGTGGCTAGCGAGTCAACTAAGCAAACTAAAGTGAAACAGAAAGGGAATGGAAGGCAAATTCCACGCAATAAAACTTGCATACGTCTATATATCCTGTCATGTAATATGGAAGGGACGGCAAAGTCTGGTAAAGTATATCAACAAGTGGAATATCAGTGAGGATTGCAGTGGATGTCGACCAGGCTCTGAGGGTCTGTAGCTAGATGTAAATCTGTACAGGAAGTGAGGTGAGGAACCCTCTCGGCTCTTGAATAAAACATCCGGGACGATTTCATTTCTCTTTCAGACGATAAATAAAGAAAGTTTTATTGAATTCAGGCATCTATTCGGATGAAGGTATATAGATGAGGAATTACATAATTGAGGGATTCTAATAAAGTTGATTAATCACAAAAGAATTTAAGATCATGTTGGGGCTGGTCACTTCTACGCTTTAGATAAGTTCATGAGTGAAATATGCTTGTGTGTGTGTGTGTGTATGTGTGTGTGTGTGTGTGTGTGTGTGTGTGTGTGTGTGTGTGTGTGTGTGTGTGTGTGTGCAATTGTTTGCCTGTGGTCGTGTATGTATATGTGTATATGCATACATATATATCTACCTGTGTATTTGCGTGTGGTTTTGTGGTTCAATATGTTTGCGAAACGAAGGAGTAAAATTGTCTTGCCACCACAAAAACACCATCACTGGTCTCTACCCAACACTGTATCACACACGACTCAATGCCATACACTATAAACTACTTCTACCGCTGCTGATCCCCATCAGGCCTTCACACCTCAATCTACCTCAACATTCCCGTCTGGCTAACGTTAATGACAAGTGCTAACGACATGTCACAGAGGATCGGATTTGCTTATCGAACGCGACTCACAAACGAGATAGGGGGAGGAGGGGAAATATTCACCGACGCTTATTGTCAAAGACGAGACAAAAAGAAAAAAAAATCAGGTTAATAACATTCTTCGACGGTTCTCCTTTGAAAGCGAGTTCATACCTCTGGACAAGAGATTTATGACCACTGCAGATGGAGAGAGAGAGAGAGAGAGAGAGAGAGAGAGAGAGAGAGAGAGAGAGAGAGAGAGAGAGAGAGAGAAGGCGAGAGAAGGGAAAGAGATATATTCATTCATGATCACTCTAAAGATCAACTTCTATGAGAGACTCCTGTGTTACCCAAGACTTTTCTAAAGGCTCCCCTGAAGCCCAAGGTTGCGCTACATCCAGTAGAAGGCGCATGCAGACTCCTTTGAAGTGAGAATTTCTTTGATGAGACTGACTGTACCCACGGTGCTACAACCTCGCACGGGGTAACAGAAGGTTACTAATTACAGCGGCCTTCTGTATCGCCAAAGATATTTGGATGCTTACCAACAGCACAACACACACACACACACACACACACACACACACACACACACACACACATAAGAAATAATGGTGATTCTCAAGTCAAAAACAATGCGAATGCTCCGTCACTTTCCAATACGAACTTTCCGAATTTTAGTTTGAAAGTCTCTCATGAATTCTGAAAAGTCTTCCCTAAACATGGTCGTTCAACCGCACCCGCCCAAGAGTGGATACTCTTGACTAGTGTGGGCGCGGGTGCGGGTACTAAGCAGTTGCGGTCATTGATTGGAGAAAATGGGAAAGGAGTGAGTAGATGGAAAACGGGTGGTGTTCGAAGAGGGGTGTGTTCTCTGAAGAGAGATTCGTTTCCAAAAAATCATGACAGTCGCTTGGATTGGATTATAAAATCGAGGTTTATAAACCAAACAGTGGAGCATCTACGGTATTCAACGCTCTTGATACAGATGAGAATATTCTTAGAAAAATTCATTTGAGCCACACCAAAAGGAGTTGTTCCTCCTCCTCCTCCTCTGGCTGAGACAGATGACCAGTACCACTTCTGGTGGACTGAGAAGGGAAGAACGAATAAGATAGGGGAAGAAACAGCCAACATGTGTTGGTCGTCTGAGAGCTCAAGCTTGATCCTTGGAGCTTGACCAAGCCTACCAGGGAAAGGAACAATCCTCGCTACCTGTAGTTGATAATGGGACTACTAATTGTAAACACTTGCTCAGACGTGAGCATATACGTCCTGAGCACAATGGTGTGCAAGCACACAGAGCATTCTATTGTGAACTAATGAAGCAAGTGGGGTTGATTGTAAGTTAGCACGCTACATGCTTCTTGCTCATTGCGGTTCGACATACAACTTTGTTTACAGGTTCCCAAGATACAGCCCTCAAAGACGCCTCTCCGTCAGTGGGACCTGACACCTTAAGGTACCGTTATTTTCAAAGGTGGGATATTCTAACTGATGTCAATATGACAAAACAACTGAGATTCTTTTGACTAACAATTATTGCGTCGATATGATCTCTCTTTGGCTGTATCATCCCTTAATGTCATTGGCATACTTCTTAAACTTTCGTCCTTAACACCCATCTTTCCCTGATGTAAAGCTCTGAATCGCTTTATAGACATATACACTCGAAAACCTCGGCACTGAGAAACACATCAGTGACACAACGTACCTCACTCTCACGGTAATTCATTTCTCCAAAGAAAGAAAGAGATTCTTTTCATCTATCCACCATCTCAGTCCTCAGTCCACTATTCCACATGGCTCCTCTCCCACTTCCTGGCTCTGACTGTATACACTACTACCCATTCGACAGCCTCAT
Source organism: Panulirus ornatus (assembly GCF_036320965.1). Classification (NCBI taxonomy): domain Eukaryota; kingdom Metazoa; phylum Arthropoda; class Malacostraca; order Decapoda; family Palinuridae; genus Panulirus; species Panulirus ornatus. The sequence continues at coordinate 5,875,741 of NC_092238.1, forward strand.
CTAGTACTCCACTCAAGCTATCTTCTTTAGCATCTTCAGACTCCCTAGAACTCGGTTCCTCTCCAATCACCTTCCAATTTTGAGGTTTCCTCCCGCCCGAGAATCAGCCCTTATCAGCTTATCTCCACCGGGAGTGCTGGGCTTCATCTGTTCCTCGCGTGCCTCTCTGCCTTCTGGTTACTCTCCGTCTCGGAATTAACTCGTAAGTCTTGCCTTTCCCTCCCCACCATTGTGTGTTCTGCGCTTCTCCGTGATGAGCGCATTTCCGGTCGCCTTAATTTCGTTGTCAAGTTCCCCGACGAGTTTTATAAGGTCTGTTCACCTCCGTCATTTTTCGTTTTCCATCGTATCGTCCCTTATCATCTTCACCTTGTGTTCCGGGTGATACATTCTCGGTCTAAGCCACGGTCGAGCGCACAGGTTCGAACCCCGGTTGCGGTAGTTGGTCCACAGTCAACCCAGCTGTTCATCGACCCCTAGGGGTTGGTAAATGTTTGGGTTAAAATGTCTCCGCGTATTACAGATTGTGCGTGGAGGGATGTGTTCAAGAGTGTGATTGATCACTGTGATGTTTTGTGTAATGTTTTGAGTTTTACACTCGTCTTACACACACACACACACACACACACACACACACACACACACACACACACGAGTGGAGAGAGAGAGAAAGCCACACCTACCCTCCTATATATTCTCTAGTTCCCATACACACAACAGAAGGGCAGCTTCCAAAGACAACGAGTAGAGCGAAAGGACTCGGGCTTAACATTTGCTAAACAAATTATCGTATGGAATGGAATTCGATAAATCGTTTGGACGCTCGGCAAGTTTACACTATCCTTCGCAATAGCGTTCCCGATGAGAAGAAATACGATATCTATCAATGTCCTTTCTTTTTTCCTGTCGGTTAGTTTTATATATTACCAGCGAGTTTCGGCTGAAAATCCAGATTTCATCAAATTCCCATAAAACGTAATATAGCAGCGATGCCAATCGGTATTTCTGATATGCGAGACACGCATTTCTGTCGATAAGAGAATTTAGCCTTGCTGTTTGTTGGTGTGGATCTATTGAATACGGGTAGAACATTTTGCATGCCTCTATGTACGTGTGCTAGTACTCGTAAGGGTCCACACCTTGGTAGTCAGTTACATACGGCCTCTGTTCTTAACCTTAATTAGATGCAGGGTCAAGTAACTTCATATCTATTTCATCTATTAGTATCAACTCCAATACCTCCAATACCGAGAACCTTGGGAGGAGGAGGAGGAGGAGGAGGAGGAGGAGGAGGAGGAGGAGGAGGAGGAGGAGGAGAGGAGGGGGGGAGAAATATATATATATATATATATATATATATATATATATATATATATATATATATATATATATATATATATATATATATACCACAAACCCCTTATACCATCTCCTCTGAAAAGAGAAAAAAGATGATCGGTTTCCCCTGTTTCAAAATTCACACAGCAGCCTTACCCAATCTTTCCAGCCACTCACTATCCACTCACCATCCACTTACCCACATATACCTACACTCTTCTGCTACCTGCAGCCACACCAGCCCAGAACTTTCCCACTCCCGGGGCGCCTGTGGCCGCGTTGGGGTAGAGGGGACGAGTTCCAAAAAAACTTTTTAGAATTTCATGTGTAACTTTAGAAGTGAAATTCGAAAACTATGTATTGCAAGGCGCGCGACATTCTTGCTACTTTCTGAAATTCAATATACCATTAATCTTTGTGAGGGTGCAGGTAGGTATATTGGTTATGTGAATTAGATACATATGTATCAGAGTATATTTTGTGGTGCAGGGGAAAAAAATATTGTAGCTCGCACTGGTTTTCCTTTCAGTAACGTTCGTGTATTTCTGTGTCAGAATAACTTGTCTCGTTTCTTCTCCTCTTCGTTTCCTTCACTCGATCACTCACCACTGGGTTTTCTCTTTCTCCTTTCTCCTCCTCCTCCTTCTTCTTCTTCTTCTTCGTTCTCTCACCTGATCTCTCACCGTTGGCACTTATAATGTCTCAGTTTATGATTGCCCAACAGTAACTCTCTTCAGCTTCAGAGTCGATTAACACGATCAAGCAAACTTTTCCTTCCCTCTGATGCTCATCTTTGATCACACTTCCCCTACATTACATCAGTGGATCCGTGTCTTAGCAAATCCTCTCCACTGTCGTATGCGATACCCTTCAGCACCCGTCGAGCAAGACCTTAAAATAAACCGAAATGTGAAACCCTGATTATCCAAACTGTGTCAAGATAATTGGGTTTTACAGTCTTGTCTATGCTTAATTGCATGCAAGCTGTACACCTTTCAGAGACAGCTTAATTTACCAGCGGATACACAGCTTATTCTTCGTGTGTCGTGAGACCACAGGGCTTTGAAAAGGAAAAAAGTAACTTCTTTATAATTTCGTTATCCACCACCTTCCTTTCCGGACACATATACTGCTTTGCCTCCAGTGTGTGTGTGTGTGTGTGTGTGTGTGTGTGTGTGTGTGTGTGTGTGTGTGTGTCTCCTGGCCTCACTTGGTTGGCTAGGCAGGGCTGAGGAAGGGGTGGGGAAAGCCAAGGAGTGAAGGCAGATATATAAAGGAAAAAAAAAAAAAGAGAAAGAGCAACGATGTGTTGATAGACTCACAAACGAGAGAGAGAGAGAGAGAGAGAGAGAGAGAGAGAGAGAGAGAGAGAGAGAGAGAGAGAGAGAGAGAGAGAGAGAGAGAGAGAGAGAGAGAGTTCTCTTGGAAGAGACAAATTGGAAGGGAGAAGATCAGAAGTGAAAATAGAAGAGAGGAGTACTGGGACGGGTGGGGTGAGGAGGTGGGCGTGGGCGCTGATGCAAATGAAGGACGGAGAGGAGACTGATGAGAGGGGATTTTTGTGAGACGAGCCCGTGGGTGGGGGGAGGGTGGGTGACGGCCTCTGATGTGAGGGAGGCACTTAGTGTGTGAGTGCAGGAGGAGGAGGAGGAGGAGGAGGAGGAGGAGAGGGAAGAGGAGGAGGAGGAGGAAGAGAAGAGGAAGGTGAGGAGGAGTACCTGGGGAAGGAGACAGACAACAGGAGACCTAGTGGTGGTGGTTGCTGAGGGTTATCTCCGAAGAGGAGGAAGAGGAAGAGGATGAGGAGAGGGAAGAGGAGGACGGTGAGGAGGAGTACTTAAGGAAGAAGACAGACAACAGGAGACCTGGTGGTGGTGGTAGGTTACTGTGGGTTATCTACAGTCGTGATCTCATCTGTAAGAGCAAAACAACACCAGGTTGGTACAGCAGATGGCACTTCCTCCCTTCCTGCTCAGCAGGGACGAAATCCGTGAAGCAAGGTTTAGTACGTAGCTTGGAGATGCTACGTACACTGCCTTGGAGATTCTATAGGATAGTAGGAAAGCTATTTAGTTCCTTAAATCTAACTGCAGTGGGCGTCTCCAGGGCGGTATAGTCCAAATGTGAAATGGCTCAAAGAAAAATCTAAATGATCAGTGAGCAAACATAACTCGACCTCCTTTTTTTTTTTTTATCCTTCTTCAGTCTTTTGATATTGTTCGACGTTAAGCTTTTACGATGGCGCATGTGACGTTAGCTACATACTTACGTTTTAGATCAACACTTCTGGTGTTGGTATAGGAAAAAAAAAAGAATTACCTTAATGTTTCGCTCAGGAAGGCATTACCTTAACGTTTCTCCTCGGGAAAGGCAAGTTGTATCCGTCGTAAGTCAGTCTCGTGTTCTCGGGTCCGACACTTTAAGGTCCACAGTTGTTTCTGGCCCATCAGGGGTGGGTCTAACCTGAGCCGACTAAGAGCTGATTTCCTTCGCTGGCATGACCCGACCTCACCTTATCCTTCACGCAGACCAGACTCGCTTTTCCTGCAGTCAAAAATCCAATCTACCTATGCATTCCCGATCCCGCTCAAATTCAGGACATACTTAGAAGGCAATCCCAATTACAGCTAAAACTATCTTATGAAATAACTTCTTTAATAACTTCGCGATTAGACCCATAAATCCTTCATTACATCTAGGAACCAGTCCTACTGGCGTATCCTTGCTACGGCTCTCCTAAATCTTTCTTGGGGATGTCTTATATATCCCTAGGACCTCCTCTGATCTCTCCTGAGCCACGATCTTTCTTCCCAAAAAAGAATAAAAGTTCCTCGTCGCCTTCTGAGTCCATCAAGAGTTAAACGAAAATCATTATCATCAAACACGGAATATATATATGTAACTGTCAATCACGAAATGTAAATAGGTAATTGTTAATCACGAATGATATATACTTAATCACCAATCACGAAATATATATATAGGTAATTGTCAATTACGAACTACATATAGGTAACTGTCAGTTACGAAATACACATAGGTACTTGTCGATCACGAATCACATACGGTCAATCATCAACCACGAAATACACGTAGGTATTAGGCAATTACAGATAATTATGAGTGAATGAATGACTGATTGACTGACGCAAATTCTGAGACACGCAACAAAGGATTCTGAAGGTAATGATAAGGTTGAAAGCATCTCTGATAATCTTAATTGACTCTTTCATTTAAATGACTTTGTCAGACACGTTAATGGATCACTCTTGAAAACAAAGCCACGATCAGCTGCAGACAAAGAGAGAGAGAGAGAGAGAGAGAGAGAGAGAGAGAGAGAGAGAGAGAGAGAGAGAGAGAGAGAGAGAGAGAGAGGAGAGACTTAGTTAGAGAACGGGAGAAGAGCAGCAGAGAGATAGAATGTCTAATAGAAAATAGAAATTGATAGACTAAATGCATTGTCTGCCAGTTTCACTTTAGATATATATCAATCTATTCATGTCCATAATCATTACCAAATTCAGAAACCTCGATACACATGAGAAAAGATCATATCTTTACCTTTCAGAAAATGATAATCTTGAATGATCTAAAGAAAAATATATTCATGCTTTACCATTGATCTTCAACATTAAGTATAATCTTTAAGTATATGACAATCATCCATATAATCCAAGACGTTATAGGACACAATGATCATATATCTTCTATAGGATATCACGCGTCTGTGTGTGCAAGAGACACACCACAGCACTGTAAATGAAGCAATGTAAATAAACTGATCTTGCAATCTGTTTGCATAGAACGTCTAGATCAAAATCAATATCCACAATTTTTTTTTTCTAACCAACTCTGACTCTATCTTAAGAGAAATCTGCTATGGATATTCCATAGAAGATCTATACATGTATGTTGTACTACAGAAGAAATGATCAATGCCTATAATGAACATATAAGCTCCAGGTGACTGAACTTTCTCTTATAAATGAAAGATATATCAAAAATGTACTTTCGTAGAGGGATGAATTGTCGTAAGCTAACAATACCAAGACTGTTCGTTCAGCATCCGTAACACAACACTGAAATACCAACCAACGTCGCACCATTGGAAGTATGGCACCCTGGCAATCTGTCTCGTTGGCGCGGTCGCTCGTAAACATAATCCCGCATGAATATGTTAAGAAATGGATACATCCGGGACATCAGGGACATAAGGAAGAGCGAGGGAGACGGACCAGTGTCTGTATTGACACGGACCCAAGAGAGGATAGACACCAGTGATAGACATACTAGACATTTGGAATAGACGTGAGGAAAAGACACTTAAGACACTAGTAAAAGACAATAGAAATGGATGCTAGACACTAGTAACAGACACTAGACACTAGGTGTGGACACTAGACACTAGTAATAGACACTAGAAATAGATACTAGACATTAGTGAAAGACATTAGACCCTATGGATAGACACTAATAACCGACAATAGAAATAGATACTAAACACTAGTAACAGACACTAGACACTAGGGACAGACACTAGACACTAGTAATAGACACAAGAAATGATACTAGACTCTAGTAATAGACACTAGATATGGACACTAGACACCAGCAATAGAATCCCATCTACAAGCACTATATTCTAAGTCCACGTCTGATATTTGCGTTTTAGTAGTTACTACAAACTTTACAAGTAATTCTTAAGTCATTTTTTTACTGTTTTTCACTTAGCACACTAATGTCCCCGTTGCTGATATCTTCTACTATCATAAACAGCTTTGGCAGGATCCATTTGTCTGTTGCTGTATAAGTTCCTTCGTATTCCTTTGCAATCATAGCAGTGATAGTAGTAGTAGTAGTAGTAGTAGTAGTAGCACTGGCAATGATGATGGTTTTATTGGTAGTAGTAGTAGTAGTAGTAGTAGTAGTGATAGGAGTAGTAAGTGAAAATAATAGTACTAATATCAATAATAATAATGATAATAATGATAATAATAATAATAATAATAACGCGGGAAATGGCGAATAGTTAAAAAAAAAAAAATAATAATAATAATAACAATAATAATAATAATAACAACAATAATAATAATAATAATAATAATAATAATAACAACAACAATAATAATAATAACAACAACAATAATAATAATAATAATAATAACAACAATAATAATAATAATAATAATAATAATAACAACAATAATAATAATAACAACAATAATAATAATAATAACAATAATAACAACAATAATAATAATAATAATAATAATAATAATAATAACAACAATAATAATAATAACAACAATAATAACAACAACAATAATAATAATAACAACAATAATAATAATAATAATAATAATAATAATAATAATAATAATAATAATAATAATAATAATAATAATAATAACAACAACAATAATAATAATAATAATAATAATAATAATAATAATAATAATAATAATAATAATAATAAGAACAATAGTGTATATGCTCTGTCAATGTTGTGTGTGTCGAGAGATGGGTTGGTGTGGATGTGTGTGTAAACACTGTTGAAGTGTGAAACAGGAATAACCTTTCTATTCCATCTCGGGGACCGCTGGTTGGTTACGAATTACCAGAGGCTGTAAAGAACCGAGGACCGGGCATATCGAGGGTGGTATTATAGCACTGGGAGTCGTCATTTCAGCACTGGGAGTCGTCATTTCAGCACTGGGAGTCGTCATTTCAGCACTGGGAGTCGTCATTTCAGCACTGGGAGTCGTCATTTCAGCACTGGGAGTCGTCATTTCAGCACTGGGAGTCATTTCAGCACTGGGAGTCGTCATTTCAGCACTGGGAGTCGTCATTTCAGCACTGGGAGTCATTTTCCTTTCGTTGTGCAGAAGTTGAATGTCTCTGGTTCTCAGCTCAAGGCTAGTGAATGTTCTGAGTGTTTGTTTGTTTGTCTTGTGTGGTTTGCAGCAATTTGATATTTGCTCTTGACTGAGTCGATGAAAGGAGGGTGAGGCGTAGTTTAGGCTGGAGCAGATGAATCGTTTATGAAGGATTCTACGAAATTCTTTTCTTGGTCCAGAACTGGTTCTTGTAAATGTTTCGAGGCAAGTAAGTTTATTCAAGTCCTTTCTGTTGATGTTTGTGGCGTGAGGATTGAATTCCATGTGTGCTGGGCCATATGTGGTATCTCACATGTTTGGAGTTTTCTTGAATGGATTTATACTCAAAATGAATGAATTTCTTCTATCTTAATTCTGCCCCTCAGTATGGGCTTTTCTTTTTGACGTTTTCTCCTAAAAGAGTCGTCCAATTTACTTAACCAATTGGCTGCTCATAAGGCTTGCACCTCTGAAATACAACACTGTCTTAGCTATAAGGGCGTTGTCCTTGTGAGGAGACTTAATTTCTGTCCCTTCTACCACGGAATTCTTTCCCTACTTTTTGGGGGGGGCCAAATATCTTGACGAACTTCGTTCAGAGTGTGTGAGCATGTATCACCACGCTCCTCTGAAGCGTTCAGCTGTGTGCAGCTCTTCCTTATGGCTGCGCGAGAGCCAACGTTAACATCCAAATGTTGCAGATATATCCACTTTACGTATTCATGCGGGGCTTTTTTACGATGGACCGCACCAGCACAGAGAACTTACACTAGGCTCCATACTGCCATAAGCGAATTACGTCACGCCGTTTCATAACTTAACGTTTTGTTACATTTAATATAAGACTCTCTCTCTATAAACTTAGGAAAATCATTCTCTACGTATGAACGTATGCCTCATATCAGTCTGTCAAGAGACTGTTGTATTAGCTAGAACTTTAACTAACCATACGAATGCTGATTAGTCCTTCCATGTGCGAAATATATATATATATATATATATATATATATATATATATATATATATATATATATATATATATATATATATATATATATATATATATATCATCAATAAAATCTGCATAGAATATATCCTTCAGAAGATATTCAGGAATGATTCAGTAGATGATTCAGGAATATTCGGTAGATGATTCTGTACTTGAATTTTGTCTCTTGCTGTTGACATCATACATTTACCTTAAGTTCCTTTGGTATTTCTTAAGGCACAGTCGTGTGGTGTCCTACCCAAGAATACATGGCTTTGTGCCCGATAAATCCACGCCTCATCTAGCTGACAACAATAACCATCTAGATGCATAAAACAAGAAGGATAACATATCCAACGTCTTTCTTGCAGAGATACACACACACACACACACACACACACACACACACACACACAAACGTAGGTGTTCACAGATCCCATACACGTAGTAGGAATGGCCACTCACACCTATATATGATCAAGAGCGAGGAAGTCTGTGTATGACAATTACTCGGCAAATCATCGTATGGAAAGGCGATTCGACCAAATAGTCTTGCCTTCTAGGAAGTTTAGGCTACCCGGTTCGATGGCATTTACGAGAGAGAGAGAGAGAGAGAGAGAGAGAGAGAGAGAGAGAGAGAGAGAGAGAGAGAGAGAGAGAGAGAGAGAGAGAGAGAGAGAGAGAGAGAGAGAGAGAGAGAGAGAGAGAGAGAAATGGGAAGTAAAAATTCTTTTATCTCCATTTTCTCTTTTTTGCTTGTGTTTTATCATTCATCAATTGCAAAGCTTAATCAGGCTTAACATTTCGGATTTCACATTTTCCCTGTATCTATCTATCTATCTATCTATCTATCTATCTATATATATATATATATATATATATATATATATATATATATATATACATATATATATATATATATATATATATATATATATATATATATATATATATATATATATATATACAGATTCCTACCTTCAATTCAACCCCGCACTTCTAACTCCCACTTGCTCGTCCAGGACCTGGGCATAATGCTGGTGGAGAGGACACGAGCATGATGAACGTGAGGGCACCACAGACCCACACATGAACGAGACAATAGACCCGAGCATAGTAACAAGCACATTCCCACACGACACTGGCTGATGATAGTGGAGCCAGTGTGCACAATGGAGGCAGATCCGTCACAATGTCTCGTCGCTTTATACCGTGTTGACTTCAGGTACACACACGAACTATCGAGTGGGGGAATCTGTGTGTGTGTGTGTGTGTGTGTGTGTGTGTGTGTGTGTGTGTGTGTGTGTGTGTGTGTGTGTGTGGAGCTGAGACCAGCTCTCCTGAAACTCAACTTTCAAACCTTTGGGAGTTTCCCAACCAATGTGGAACCTGTGAGTGTGAAGTGGTATGAAACAGCTGGAGTGTCAGAAAGAATCGTGTGTGGTGTGTATATGTATTGGAAAAGATCACAATTGAGCGCGTGATTAACTAAATTCCTCTCTTATCCACAGGGAAATCAAACACGATAAGGTCCCAAGTGCAGTTTCGTGTAACGATCACATCATCAGGGGAGATACAAGAAGCAAATATTACAGTTGAAATACAACGAAGAGAGGTAGCAAGGACGCCATTTACCAAATAAAGTCCTAGCTATGACTTTAGGACACATACGTTTTCCAGCAGAAAACCACGTCATAGACCATTAGGTGGTCTTATGATCTCTAGAGTCGTACCCGCGTACCTCACACAGTAGCACCATGGAAGGAAAGAGCGATGTATACCGTGAGCTATCCCAGCAGAACGTAAGGTTGGCCACAGTTAAACTAACCACCTTACCATTGCGTCTAAACAACACAGCTGGTCTGACTGAAGCTGCCATGATCGACGAATTAGGAATGAGAAGTTTGTCTCAATTTACAAAATTTACGTTTCTAGATTACCTTCCAGTGATAATATCCAGGTCAGCTTCATTCACTAGATCTGCAGCACATTCATGAAACTGAGGCTAGATTTTATTGTCTCAAGTCTTGTAGAGAGAAGAGAGAGAAAAATAAAATAATCACGTTGAAATAAATATGTTTTTGAGTATTTTTTCTTTTAATTAGGTGGATTGTCTACATCATCTGTATATTCAAGAAGATGCAGGAAGCGTATCATATTGATAACCATGGCTTCAAGAGTCTTATCTTTAATATACATTCAATACATGCAACCATACTTATCTTTAATATACATTCAATACATGCAACCATATGATACAAGAGAGACTTCATTAACTCCAAGTGTCTCGCTGATAAAGATGATAACTTTATTTCACCGACTGTCTTTGTGAGGAGGGAAGGAAGATCCCCCTATTCAGAGTAATTCAACTTTGCTTTCATCCCTTTCCCAGAATTGCTGGGATGATACATCTCATTCACTGAACAGTATGAGCAGACTACTGTCTACAGCGTTTTGCAGGTGAAATCTTATCAGCTTTCGCGCCTCATGAATTGAAAGTAGATCACATAAGGTTACATGAGACTGACACACAACAAGAAGCCTGACTGGCCCACGACTAGGTGGTCTGGATAAAAAAAAAAAAAAGAAATAGTTTAACTTGAAAAGAAAATGCAATTCCGCTCGGCAACATGGCACTGAAGCATCTACGAAAAGGTAGTTGTAGATTTTCGTATGATGGGTCTCCCTTATTTCCATCTACCATACAATAGTGGCCGAGCCTCCTCCTCATCATCCTGACAGTGAACACTTGACAAGTCTTTTGAGAGATGGTCGTATGATCGTGTTTCATACTCCCATCAGCATAGAAAATCCAGTTATTACGTTCCAATCACTCAGAACGAGTCTACACTATATGAATGACGTTATACATCGACCTCATACGTTAGATCAGTACATAAGCACAATGGGAACATTAACATACGGGATAACGCAATGATGGGAAACAGAAATTAAGAATTGCTATTCTTTACGTCTCACAAGAGGTATGTTATCATGCCTTAGTAGCTGAATATTTCCATTGGGTTTAATTGTGTTACTCATGACAGATGTCGTTCTCTTCTTTTTTTTACTACTGATTTAAGGTCACTTTTAAAAGCTATGTCCCGAGTAAGAGAAAAAAAAGAAAACATAAGTCTAGGCATTCCTAAAACACTTACGAAATCATAGTTTAAACTGATGCCTGCCTTCTGAAACATCCACTTCGTAAAAGAATACGTGTTGGGGGGGAGGCACTTATCCCAGGGGAAAATATTTCAGTTTAGAGCAAAATATCAAAAATTGAGCTGACTACCCTCCTCCCCCCTCAAAAAAAAAGTGATATAAACAGAGGGTTCAGTTGGCAGCCAATTAATAGTGAAAATCCCGGTGTAATACAACGTTATCCATTGTACAGCCTTTTTCTCTAATCTACCATGACACAGCTGCAATTTATCTCGTGACTGCAACATCAAGTTCACTTTACAAATTGCTAGCCATGGCGAACTAAAGGTATTATTGCTTAAGCATTTCAATCTCTTTTCTTTTCTGGTCGCCTAAGCCGTTCTTTATCCAAAAAAAAAGGAGAAAAGCCATCGAACTCATGGAAAATATATACATTGCATTCATAGGTTATAGATATATAACCTTTTTTTTTATATAAATTCCTCTTTTCTTCGGTCCAATACGTTCTCTCTCTCTCTCTCTCTCTCTCTCTCTCTCTCTCTCTCTCTCTCTCTCTCTCTCTCTCTCTCTCTCTCTCTCTTTTGCCTCACTGTCCGTCTGTCTGTCTGTTTCTCTGTCTGTGTTTCTCTTTTTCATTTTTTGGCCAAACAGTGCAATTCACTCGTAGTTACGTGAGTCGGTCTCTCTCTCTCTCTCTCTCTCTCTCTCTCTCTCTCTCTCTCTCTCTCTCTCTCTCTCTCTCTCTCTCTCTCTCTCATTCTCCACCCACCACTCCCACATCCTCGCCCTTCCTTCCTCTCCTCCTTCACCCGCTAAGTGCTCATGTCTCAGCACCCAGCACCCTCCCTGAATGCCCTTTCATAAAATATTCTCCTCCGTCAGTCGGTCTGCCCTTTTCTGCACTCTCCCACATCGTCTTTCTAACCCCTTCCACATCTCCTCCTCTTCCTCCTCGCCTCTCCTCTCCATCCTGCAAAGATCCCCATCTCTTTCTCTGTTCCCAAAACCTCCAATACGTTCGCTAAAAAGCAAGTCGTCCCTTCTTATCATTCATTCTAATTTCATCCAACGTCACTCATTTACTCCATTCCTTCATCTTACTCTCCCCAGTCAACCTAGGGATCTTTACGGTCGTCAACCAGAGCACACACACACACACACACACACACACACACTGGAAGTAAGGCGGTACATCAGTTTTAGATTAAAGTTTATACTCTTTACAAAGAGCTGTTGCCTCTATGAAACAATATATTACACTCAATAAACCCTACGTAAGACAACGCAATCCAAACGTAAGACTGCGCAATCCAAACGTGAGACCGCGCAATCCAGACGTAAGGCCGCGCAATCCAAACGTGAGCCTGCGCAATCCAAACGTGAGACTGCGCAATCCAGACGTAAGACCGCGCAATCCAAACGTGAGCCTGCGCAATCCAAACGTGAGACCGCGCAATCCAGACGTAAGACTGCGCGACCCAAACGTTAAGACTGCGCGACCCAATTGCCTCGGCCATTCAGAATGATCAAAGCTTCACATTTCAGTATTTTCATCCCTGGTTATGTCGTACGTTGAGGACCCATCACTAATGGCAGTCAAGAGGATTTGCCAAAATACGAGTCTAGTGATGTAATTAGGACAAGTACGATCAAAGATAGGCATCAGAGACTGACTGGGTGAACATTTCCCTCCCCCTTTTTTTTTTTTTCTTTTGCTCGATTGTATCAATCGAGGATGAAATCTAATAAGAGGCATTTCTGGGCAGTGGGTGAGGGATCAGTGAAGTATAACAGAGGGGCATTATGTATGCAAAACAGTGTGAGGTTAAGGGAGAGAGAAGAAGAAGAAAAGAAGACAAAGAACAAGTAGAATAGGAAAGAGAAAAAACAGAAGACGGAAACTACTGATAAGTGACAGAGTAATAGAATGAATGAAAAAAAGAAATGAAATAAATCTACATAGGAACACACACATACACACACACACACACACACACACACACACACAATCCACGCAAAAGACAGGCAATGCAAGCTCCGTTTTCTGTCTGCAGTCATGGAATATATTAAAGCTAAATCACAAATACTTTATCCATATAACCAATGCACCTAACGGCATCTTCACACAGATGACGATTAATGGTGTGTTAAACTTCAGAAACTAATGAGAATGCTACATCCTTTCCACCACAAACTTCCCAAATTTTACCTTTAAACTTACACATGAATTCTTAAACATCTTTTTTTTCTTTTTTCGTCGCACAGGCTTCAATCCGTACCCATCCACAAGGGAGTCCCACGAACGGGGATAACAAAACTGGTGTTGGTGCGGGTGGCGCATGAGGGAGGGAGGGTGGGTGAAGAGTGAGTGAGTAAGAGGATGGAAGGATTCGAGAGGGATGTTTTGGCAAACTGTGAATAAGAAACACAGACCATCCACCTGAGATGGTCGGCAACATAGGGTCAAAGACTAAAAACCCTGGGGATCAGGGGGTTTAATTCTTCAAGAAACCGTTTGATAAGAACAATGATCAAGTGATCATAGAGGAAATATAATCCTTTAAAAACATTATAGATCCTCCATGTCGGTATTTTTGGGCCACGTCTGACGATTCTGAGGTAACTAAAAATGACACTAAGTCTTTGTGTCTTGTTACGAATCTGTTGTTTGGGCAAGATAAAGCTATTCATAGTCTCTATGATGATTTCTTTCGCCGCTTGTGCAAGTCCGTTTACGGTTGTGTGTGTGTGTGTGTGTGTGTGTGTGTGTGTGTGTGTGTGTGTGTGTGTGTGTCGCGCGTTTCATGTATTCTCTAGAACGTCTGTAGCATTTCAGAAGGAAATCATCAATTACTAAGTTCGTCTTCTTCGGGAGCGTGAAGTTTAGCCCGAAGAGAGCATTCTCAATTGACAGGCCCAAGCGCTCATTAATATGCATTCTCACGTGGAGTTACACGAATGTTTATCAAATATTGACCGAGGCAGGACTGAATTTGGATTTAATATTTAACCCTAAAACTAATCCAAGGAGCTCGAACGTATGACATTAACCAAGAATGTGGACACAAACGTGTATATATCAGAGAGTATATATATATATATATATATATATATATATATATATATATATATATATATATATATATATATATATATATATATATTGGAGGCTGCAGTCACGGACAAAAGTCCCCGTCAACGTTGGACTTTAAATGAAATATAAAGAAGTTAATGAAAGGGAAAAAGAAGAGACAAGGGGAAAGTATTTACGAATTTTGAGGGAACTGAAAAAAAAAAAAAACTTGTCTTTTAAAACGCGTCGAGGATACAAGAATAGTTTTTCCCAATATTTCGCTGAACAGAACAAACAACGCTCTTATATATATTTCATAAAAAAAATAAAACTTAAAAAAAAATGGGGGGCCTCTCATACTGAAAATTCAATTTTACACTGATGGATAATTAGTGAAATCTGATACTTCAACCATTGGTAAAACTTAGAGGCGATGAGAGAGAAAAACATCTCACAAACATAACGGTAGATACTGGAATTTCTGTTTAATCTCTCCCAACAAAATACAACTGAACCGAACGGCATAAACTTCCTAGGAAGCAAATAATCTATTGAATTGCCCCTCCATCCAATAATTTGCCCAACAAATATGGGATATAAGCCTTTCCCTCTATTGATTATTCTACGAACAGGCCCTTATATTGCGTGTATGGGAACTTGTAAACACCCAAAAATGTGAATGTGGCTTTTTTTTGCGCTTCTTTGTTTTTTGTTTGAGTATGTGTGTGTGTGTGTGTGTGTGTGTGTGTGTGTGTGTGTGTGTGTGTGTGTGTGTGTGTGTGTGTGTGTGTGTGTGTGTGTGTGTGTGTGTCTGTGTGTAAGTGTGTGTGTGTGTGTGATTACCTATTAGTACTGTAGGGGGAGGGAGTTCTACATTTGTGAGACCCCCATCTCTTGAACACTCACCATGATCATACATCTTCAGAAGTTCATGTGTGCTGTCTGCATTACCATATCCTCAAACAATCATCCACAACTCTTATAAAAGTATTTCTCTACAGCCTTATCTACAAGTCTTTTACTTAAATTCATGTTATGTTCTCTGTTTGCTCCGTCCCCACAAATCCCAAAGAACTGTCCACTGTCCACCAAATCGATCTCTTTTAAAAGTCTAAATTTCGTGACCAGGTCATCCCTCAGTGTTCTCCTTTAAGCTGGGTAAATCTAAGGCCTCCAGCCTTTCCTTGAAGCCTAGCTTTCTAAATTCTGGTATCACATTTGTTGTCCACCTTCAGACCTTCTCTATAAGCTCTCTGTGCTTCTTGAGAGGCGATGACCAAACCTGAGAAACATAATCTAGCTCTGACTTTACTTATGATATAGATAGCTGGCTAAATATCTTTATCCATATATTGGAAAGGTAATCTAACATTTGCCAGCACACAGTTCGTCTCCCTAACTAGTCATCTTACATGGGACTCTGGCGAAAGGTTAGGATGGATGCTGACTCTCACGTTTTCCTCACAAACACTTAATCCCGAAGATGCAATAATTCCCACCTCGGTGGTAATTATGTCGAGGTTCGTCCTGCACTTCGTCCCGACATTATTACTTTACAATTGCTCGGTCTGAATTACATTTACTACGCTTCAGACCTTGACGCAGCGATGAGGCTCTTTCCAGAGCGTGGCTGACAGGGGGGGAACCCGACATGCGCTAATGCCTCTGACGCAGCTTACCGTGGCGTGTTTGACAGCTCTTCCCAGTTCCGTTGTGAGGAGAAAAGTTTGGAAAATGACGTTACTTCCCTTTGGCTCCATTTACATAACACTCGACGACGGTGGCACTGAATTGATCGTCTCCCTCGTCCAACAAGCCTGTTAGTCCTAGGCCTGTGGTCGCTTTAGAGCGGAGAAGACTCCTTGGCACAATTGTCGTCGCTTAGCAGTGGAAAGCGTTCTCCTAGGCTTGTCGTCCCTCAGGAGTGGAGAAGACATCCCTAGGCTTGCCGTCCCTCAGGAGTGGAGAAGACATCCCTAGGCTTGTCGTCTCATTAGGAATGGATCCGATTCTGTGATCATAACGACAACTTCTGTCGAGAAATGGTACACTAATGTCTGTCTGTCTGTGACTGCAGAAAGATAGAAAAAAATAATTCAGTGTACTTCTCTCTAGGAAATCCATGGCTTGCAACGCTTGCCACTACACCATGTAAAGTAGTAGAAGTAGCAGCAGCAGTAGTAGTAGTAGAAGTAGAAGTAGTAGTAGTAGTAGTAGTAGTAGTAGTAGTAGTAGTAGTAGTAGTAGTAGTAGTAGTAGTAGTAGTAGTAGTAGCAGCAGCAGCAGCAGCAGTAGTAGTAGTAGTAGTAGTAGTAGTAGTAGTAGTAGTAGTAGTAGTAGTAGCAGTAGCAGTAGTAGTAGCAGTAGCAGCAGCAGCAGCAGCAGCAGTAGTAGTAGTAGTAGTAGTAGTAGTAGTAGTAGTAGTAGTCGTAGTGGTAGTAGCACTTGCCTCATTACACTTCTTAATTCTTGTCAGACATCGTGAAATCTTGACATATATCAGCCAGAGCGGGGGTTGCTACGGTTAGTTAGTTAGTTTGTATGGGAAAAAACATCCGCAGAAACACATATGTTCTGTAATGTCCCTTGGCTCTAACTTTCTCTGTTCAACCTCTTATCAGCCAACAGAGGGTTCCCAGAAGCGTCTCACACTTGTGTAGTGGACCATATTTCTTAAGGATGTCTCAAGGGATTACATAGAGATAGAGAAAGATAGATAGATAGATAGATAGAGAGAGAGAGATAGAGAGAGAGAGAGAGAGAGAGAGAGAGAGAGAGAGAGAGAGAGAGAGAGAGAGAGAGAGAGAGAGAGAGAGATTCATGCTGATGCAGTTTTTATGACGGGACGAAGATTTGGATATACATTTCCGCGCTGACTTGTGTAATCTCGGATTACCCAGACATTAGCTGCTTAACCCGAGTGGATTCTGGCGAGGCGGTAGAGATAATCCACCACAGCTTCAAATGGCAAAAAAAAAACCTTTGTTCCCACAAAATGGGCATTGGATTCTAACAAACTTCCCAAGTAACGTTATAACATTACCTTGAGAGACAGTGCAGCAAGCACTGTATTCTTCGAAATTTACAATTTACCTATTCGTACTCTCACATAACTGTTATTCAAAACGTCTCTTTGTATCTTAGCTTTCATTTCGAATCTTATCTCCGTGGAAGGGGGTTAATAGTCACAAAGCATTACGCTTTATCTGAGAGTGTAGTCTTGATATCTATAAAGGCATTCGCTCTATGGCAGCACAGACGCAGGCTGGGTGTTGCATCGTATATACTGACAGACAGACAGGCTGACAGATCTTGAGCCCTTATGGTCTTCCCGCAATACACGTTGATTAGCTGCAAGCGAGAGCTCTGTGACCTTTTGCTTGACGCATCGTTACAGGAAATTGACCTCTTTTGATGTCTTTTATTGACGGAGTAATGAGTTGTGTTACACCTTATCTATATCTAGGAGGCTTGGTTGTCTTTGCTGAAGTATATGAGACGCAACGTGACTTACGACAAAAGGAAAAAGTAAATGAGAGAAAAAAAAGATACCCTTCTTAGTGCTTGATTCGAATCAGAGTGCAAACGGATAGGAATGTGCAAACAAAGGACTGTCTGCTCATCTGTCAATGTGATGGAACTGATGCAATGACCTCTCATGATTTGAGGTACGAGACTACCTCATCCTTCACAAGGACGATACAATGAGTCATGACGATGAGAAGTGTAGAGGTCACCTCATATTTCATCATACCTTACCTCACGAAGGACGATTTACAACGAGCAGTGACTCATACTTCATCAAGGATGATTTGTAATGAGGTACAGATGATCTGAAGTATGAGGTCACCTCATACTTCACACAGTGACCTACGATGGACGAGACTCATGGCAAAACAGGCGTTTGTAAGCAATGTCTTCGGTCGTTGAGGGCATGGCTGTATCATCTTAGTCCATTGATCGTCAGTACCGTGTTGAGGAAAGCCCTCACATAATTACACCAGTATAACGTGGACACTTTTCTGTGAACTAATGCAGGTGGCGGCCGGTCGCTCCTTTTAGTTCGTGTCGCTGTCGCCTCCCTGATGAACTGTGTTGTTCAGAGGCGAATCGAGCTAATTGAATTCCACGCCTTCGAACTCGCCAGCGAGAGAAAGATGAATGTAACTTTACAAAACATGATCCACTGTCGGAGTGGGAGGACGCACTGGGCACTTGCTCCTGTCGCAGACCAGAGAGAGAGAGAGAGACTCGTAAATTCGATGATCGATGGTAGAAGTAGTGTGGAGTCACACATGGTACCAGACTCTCTCTCAGGGTAAATAGAGCCAACCTTCTGATGCAAAACCCCATCATCTCGAACCTCCTTCCCTTTAGAGATCATACGTTTCAATAAGTCTTTCAATGTATAACGTCCATCCCAGCTATGCCATGACAGAGACACAGAGAGACTCCTTGAGACAAAGAGAGACTCCTTGCTTCTAGTGGGTGTTGATGGTGTCTTTGTGGAGACGTCTGATCTCAATGACGCGAATGAGTCAGGACTGACCTCGCTGCCGCCGCTCGTCTTCCGACTCATCTGGACTTTTTCCAAGTCCTCTGTGTCCACACCAGGGCCTGCCAAGTGTCCCCCTTCCTCTTTTTTTTTGTTATGTAAACTTTCTTGTTTCTTGTAATCAGTGTTAAGTATTCTATCCAAAAGAATTGATTTCTTTGAAGTCTTACTTCGTATGTAGAAATACTCTTAACTGTAAATAGTCTGCCTTGCTGCTTCAGCTGTGTAAGAAAGCTTAATCTTTTCATCAGTCTCGTACTGACGTCTCCTTTGAGAGCCTCTTATCTCTAGTTTCAGTTTAATACCATCCATACCTGCTTTGGCCGCTGACGTGATGAAGGTCCACGTTGATGGCTAAGGCATAAGAAGGAGTACTAACTACATTTGGTTCTCCAAGACCGAACACAAGGGAAGTGTGGCCGTAAGGAACTGTCATCTTAAGGATCTCTCCTTATCTAGACCTTGAGACCTCCCTGACGGAGCGTAGCCCGAGCCATGTTTCAGGCACTACGCCAGGCCTCGTGAGGTATACAGGTAACGCCCTTGCTATAAGAACGTGCTTGAAGTACGCAACTGAACGGTTAACCTGAGACTTGATCTCATCCACAAAACCTCGGGAAAAATGTGCACCTTTCTGAGGTCGAGTACCCAATGTGTGAGTGAGGTATGCGCAAGGTCGCCACAAGATAAGGAAAGAATGTTGTGAGAGCAGAGACCTCGTATTAATGAGTTATATTCGTGGAATTCCATCATCATGGTGTGGTAGCAATGCCGCATTGCGTATTAGTGTCTTGCATTCAGTTGGTATGATCACATCGACTTCCTACCACCCGTGGTTGAATGAGGACCTCAGTTGTATACAGTCTCGGGTGTGGCGTCAGTCAAGGCGCTCGTCCTCTAAACATTGATGGTAGGCGGCGGAGAGCTATAGGATAGCGAGAAGATGATCTCGTATGGCTAGTTCATCGTAGCCAGGGACGTCTGTGTGTGTGTGTGTGTGTGTGTGTGTGTGTGTGTGTGTGTGTGTGTGGGAGCGTGTGGCGCATGCGTGGCTGCGTCTCACGCCTGGCTGTCCGTACTCATACTGAATACAGAACATCGTCGTGCTCGAAAAGTTATCTTTACGGAAAAGTTTTTCTCTCGCCAAGTGCCAGAACTCGTTGTTATTTACAATCTTAACAATTTTTATTTCTTTTTGACAGACAAACTTTAATAGCTTTGGTTACAGTTTTTTCTTCTATTATCAATGCATTACAAGGCTACATATATATATATATATATATATATATATATATATATATATATATATATATATATATATATATATATATATATATTAGTGACTCCACTAAGTGAATTAGATGATGCTTCGAACCCTCTTGACTAAACAATTCATACACCAACGAATCACTCACGTTTTTGACTGGATTTATCAGGACACGAATTACGAAAACATATACTGAGTGGTGGGAGGAGGCATCCTGACCCCGAACACTTAGAACAATACAAGCTGTTCCACGAACGATAGAAGGCGTTAATGCCATTAACTAGGATCATGGATGTGGCCTAAGCCTCA